>NW_020837957.1:24471677-24495229 GCF_003676395.1 Aethalodelphis obliquidens | reverse complement strand
AAAAAAAATGGATCAGATTAATGAATACCCTATGAGACCTGTGAAACTCTCAGGAAGCTAAAACATCATAAGCACAATGCTTGACTCTCGGTAGCACTTGTAGTCCAAAAAGAATGATTATTTACTTGATTCACTTTTTTCTATAGTTACTGTAGATGAATAATATATTCCCTGCCTTCAGCAAATGGTCTGTAAACAAGTATTTATAAAGTGACGTAGGTGCTAGTGGAGGTAAAGGCAAATTGCTCTGGGAAACAGGACGTGGAGCAAGTGAGATTGTGTTTGGGCTGGGCGAGGAGTGGAGGGAGTAGGGAAGACCATGTAGATTAGCTTGTGTTTGAACACACTCTGAGAGGAAGAGGGGGAGTTCCCCTGAGAGGCAAGGAAGGAAGGGTTCCAGGCAAAGGGAACAGAATTTGCAAAGGCACAATGGCATATTTAGCAAGCTACGTGGCAAATTAGGAAACCACAAAATATATACTAAAGTTAATGCCAGTATTTATGATTTCTTTTCTGGAAAGACAGAATTAGGTTGGGTCTATAGTGCTAAAATAAGCAGACTCTAATGTGACACAATAATATTGGTACTCATAAGAGTCCTTTTACATCCCCATACAACCAATTCAGTCACGAATATTAATTGGCGTTGATAGAAACAGCTGAGATGATAAGATTATCTGGACTATAGTCATTAATTTATTAGTACTTCTGAAAAGAGATTTATTTAGTAATATTCACATCAGGCTGTAAAGAGTACTAAGGTTTAAGAGTGGCGTCATTGGTAATTGAAGAAGGAAAATGTCAATTTCTTTGACCTCTTCCTTTATTCAAGCAAGTGGAATATTGTATTAAAACACTAGTTCATCAGATAAGCACAATACAAGGTAATAAGAAAACACTCAAAGAAAGATGATGTGTACCAAAGCAGACACGGACCATTTCCATGAAATCAGGATTCTCAGTAGAGCATCATGGGGCAGCTATTCACGATTATGAATTCACTAGCAAGCTAGTCCTTGATTCTATCCTCAGGAAATCTAATCCTGGTAGAATTTGCAATATAATTTATACTTAATTGATTATACAATCAATTCCTAACTTTGAGTGGAGTTGAAGTCTAAATGTTAATTTAAACTTATTTGTTTGTATTTTAAACACATTTTCCTATAGAAAGAATGCCATGTGTGATGTTAGGTTCAAAGGCTATTTACAAAGTCCTCTTGTACACATTATTGGAAACAAGAAGTATAACAATGATGGCAAATCTTATTTCAACTGTATTTATTACACCTAACATTGTTTCTACAAAAATATGTATCTAAGCCCGACTTCTGAATACCAGGAACCACATTCCTCAGCAGTGATATCTCTCCTGGAAAGGATCCCTTCTTATTGTGTACCCTTAGTTTATCAACTCTTTTCCCTTCTATATTTGCATAAAAATAGAAGCTCATGTGGTCATCCTCTTGCTACATATTTTATATTAAGGGAAAAAAAAGACATTAACCTTCTTGGGGAGTAGAAGCTAGTTCTTCCTCCAACCACAGTTTATGGAATAGGTTGTTATCTTGGGAAAGACTGTGCTGTTATAATGTTAACGCACAGGGTCACAGTGGTGTGTGTTCTACAACTACCCTTCGATTAGTTTGCTCAATGTATACATTCAATATATTCTTAAAGGCAGAAATTGTAATATAACTGACAGTTATATAGTGATTTGCAATATACAAAGTACTTTCACAACATTTTTCCATTAACTGCCAACAATAACCCTATAAATTAGGTGTTGTTATCCCATAATGGTAACTAAGACTCAGTGATGTGAAGTAATATACCCAAAGACCCACCGCTATTAAATGACAGAGCCGTTATTCTAAGGAAGATTTTTTGATCCTCTAGTACAGTGCTCTATGATGTCAGACTGGCATAGCAAAATTTACACTGTCAAACGACTGAAGGTTGAGCACACAAATGAAGTCAAAGCATTTGTACCAGTCTTTCTTTTAGAAAATGGAGGGTCCTCCTCAGCATTAACTTGGGGTTTCTTTAAGTCCACCATTATGGAAACAATTGGATTTTCTGCCAAGAAACATTAAGGCTGATTTGACAAGGATGACGAAGCACTTTAAGAGTTGATTGACTGTTAGTACAAGGCTTTTAGAGCTTGCTAAAATTGCATAAACTATAAGTGAAAGAAATGGAACTATCTACGCAGAGTTTCAAACGAAAGCCTAGGACATAAAAAACAAATGGTAGGATGATCAGATATGTATATATTTATCCAATAATTCTCTGATTCCTACAATATACAAGTTCATTGGTTTTTCTACAACTTTCTATAGTTCTCACGCTCGGGGACTCATTGAGGTCTAAATTGATCAATGTGAAAAAATCATTCTGTGTTTATTGAAGGACTTCCAGAAAACCTACTTAGTTAAGACTCTTGTTGAGATATGTATTTGCAACTCTATCTTGGAAATTCTAATCTGAGGCAAATTTTCCCCTCCTTTCACCATATTGCTGGGATGTGGCAACACCAGAAGCCAACTGAAAACAAGATCTTTGAAGTTGACAGCATCTCTGCTGAAATCCTCGAGGTGAGTGATAGAAACTTCCATTATGAATCTATACTTAGTGAGGATCCATGGTGATAGAATTATTTCAAAATTGTTACAATTTAAAAAAAATAAGGCAGAATTTTTTCTCCATCTTATTTTCAAAGGACATATTGAACTACAGTGTACATTAGTGTAAATAATAGATTTTTCACTCTTCTCTTGTTAAAGAAAGGAAAACAAATGAATTAACAAATATAATCTTTTATATGTGTCTTTTTTAATCTCATAAAACTCTGGCTTTAAAATAATTTTTAAAGAAGATTCTTAACTGCGGACTTTCCCTAATCTTCACATTTAATTAATGATCATTTACATTAGAATCTTCTTTAGCCCTTTTAGGGATGAAATTCCAAGAATATGTTATCATCTAATCCTCATATTACTGCAATAATATGAGGCCATTGACAACCTTAGTATTAGAAATAAATAGCCAAGAAATAACAAAACCCATAGTTAGGGAAAATAACCAAGTAGATGGTCAACTCTTTAAATAGACTGATAGATAAGCCCACATCAATTTCCAAATTGTATCACATTCATGATGCTAAGAGTTTTGGTGACTTGAAAACAGATTTTTCAACTGCCCTTACTGAGATAGGAGAAAATGTCACTGGTGCTTTAAGGTCTAGAAGACTAATTTTACATGATTAAGTACATATTAAATTAAACAGTTGTGACAGTTGAAACAAATGATGATGTTCTAGACTTTTCTAAATTGTTTCCGTCTTTTAGAAGATGTTCACAAACCATCACCTGAGCAAGTCTAGAATCCAAAGTTCTGATGTATCAGTCATTTGACATTTCTCTTCTATGATATGGTGCAACTAGAGGTTAAGAGCAGGGTTTCTCAATATTGTACTATTGACATTTTGGGCCAGATAATTCTTTGTTGTAGGGAGCTATCCTAGGCATTGTAGGCTGTTTAGCAGCATCCCTGGCGTCTACCCATTAGCTGTCAGTAGCTCTCTCACCCAAATGGTGACAAACAAAAATGTCTCCCAACTTTGCCAAATGTCCCTTGGGTGGATGGGGGAGGGGGGCATGCCTGGTTAAGAACCACTGAGGTGGAAGCAGAGACTTCTAGGGTTCCACTCCATTTTAGTTTTTTTAAATATTAAATTTGAAGGCGAACTGGCTAAATGACATGTCCTAGATCACGCAATTGATTAGGAGTTGAGGTGGAACCCAAACCCAGATCTTATTGTTCCTACAGTGTTCTTCCCATTGCAGCATATTATCTTTGAATATTGCTTGTGGAAGGAATATTCCACTGACCCACAAACACTAAAGTCATTACCCAGGAACATCCTGGGAGCATCGAGATGGTGGCCATCTGACTTGAGTCAGAAAGAACACATTATTTATAGGAATGAAATAGAAATATTCAAAAATCTTTATTTGCTGTTATAGTTTAGTCTTGCAGATACTTTGGGTGATGATAACTTAATAACATCAAACTATTCACACAGTATGCTTGAAGTTGTAACTGCAATGAGATCAATCTGTGTGAGTCTCTTGCCTTCTACCACCTTATTTGAGACAGGAGTTTGTTGCAAGTGTCCTGACACTTTAATAGTTTATAATTAAAGTTAGACAAAATGTGCCTGGCAGGAACAATAAACTAAAGACTGAATTAGTAACCCAGGACCACTCATTATGTCAGGAAATATGTGCTTAAGCTGTGACAGTGGCTGTCCCCTTGGACTGGTCCCATTAGCCATCTCTGGTTATCAAGGTAATAATGGAAGCCTCCTCCAATGAGAGATCGCCAAGAAAGTACACTGTTGTGTAACCAGCTGTTTGAGGAACTGAAGAGAATAAAAAGAGGGTGAAAACAGATGGGATTTATTTTGCTTTTTCTGCTCAGATATGAATATGTATACATATTATATTAGGGCATCTCTCCCACACATGTCCCTCTCTCCTTGGCACATTATATTAACCATTCATCACTTTCGTATATCAACTTCATCCAAAAAGTATGTATGCTCTTTCTTTATTAGATTTACCCTCTTCTTTACGCCACATTTTACTGAGCTCTTTGGTTAAAATGTATTAATTTTTCATAATACATTTTATAACTTATGCTGCATGGAAGGTGTTTTGTGTCAGGTATACATTTGTTTGAAACAGAATTTACAGTGTGTGGTTAGCTAACAGTCCTACTAGACTTCAATGCAGGGAGGATTCTAGATAGTTAAAGGTACTTTAGATTGTCCTGGTGTCAATCAGACTGGGTGCAAAAACTTTTAAAATAATTTTAAAAATCTTATGCGTAAGGAATATCTATTCATTTTTGTCATTGGAAAATACAGAAAGAAGAAAAATAAAGAAATAAATAATAAAGAAAATAATAATTGTACATAGTCTCATCACCTGGAGATTATATATTAATGTCCCCTTCCCTCCCCTCCACACACACACGTGCATATATGTATGTATTTATACGTGTGTATATGTATATGTACGTCTGTATACATACATATATATTTGGGATTATATGGTAAACACTATTTGCTACTGTTTTCACATTGTAACGATTAGTTTTTTGTGTCCTTCATTATTCAAAAAATGTATTCTAGTTGTATGGCGATATGCTAATTTATTTAAATATTCTTCATATTCTTGTTATTGAACTTTTGGTTCCAATTTTATTTGGCTATTTTAGTATAAAATATATAATACAATAGTAAATTGATGACACAATTGATTTTGTACCTTTGTTTTCCCCAGTTTATCATTTCCTAGATGTCAAATGTTGGGTCAAAGACCATAAACATTTATAGAACTCTTGATACATATTGCCAGCTTGTCCTCCAAATAGATTTGTCAATTTAAATTTCCACCAGAAATGTATGAGGAGATTTTTAATTTAAATGAAAAATGTAGTTGCTTAATAGGTGTCAACATTAAACAACCTAAGAATTTTTTAATCTGAATCCCCTCCCCACTTTTGGCACTATAGATATTTTTTTTTAACATTAACTGCTTTTAATGAGTAGACATGGATCAAAAATAAAAGAATCTGACATGGGCTACCAAAATAGTTTCCATTTTTAAAATAATAGAATCATTAAAGATATATAAAATATCAAATATGAAAGGGTGTTAGATATCACCTACTTCAACTTTCTCCTTTATTCAAAATTTAGTCATTTATTAAGCATTTATTATATGTTACTTATGTAATCTTAAATCTAGTTGAGAAGACAAGAAAAGTGCATAATTAACTGTAATTTAATTCCACAAATATAAAAACAATAGATAAAATACAATGGAAATATATGGGGGTGGGGAAATGTTTAACTTTTCTCTGGAGGGTGGAACCAGGTAAATCTTTGTGGAAGAGGTGATTCCTAAAGAATGTTTTTTTTTTTCAGGAGAGGGAAAAAAGGGTTTCTGGGACAAAGCAGCATTGAATAGATATGAGGACATGAAATTATACAGCTTGCTCAGATAACACTGGTAGTGAGGAACATAGAAGGCAGTAGATGGTGTTAATACCAAATTTTCAATGTCATGTTAAGAAGTTTAGTCTTATTCTGTAGTCAAAGACTAGCCATGGAAGATTTTTGAGCAGGGGACATGATTCTTTGTGTATCTGTACTCAAGTTAGAAGAAACTGGATCCAAGATGGCTGACTGTTAGTGTTGCCCAAATGAGATGATAAGGGCTTGAACCATGTCAAGTGGTGGAAAGACTACACATGAGGGTATGGGGTAAAAACCATATTGCATCAACCAATCCATCAACAAATGCTGATTGAGTGCAAGCTAGGTGCTGGAGAGTCAGAGAAGACTGAGATAGCAATTTCTCCCCCATGGAATTTCTATTTTTTTAAGGGAATTGGGCAATAAACAAGTAAGCAGATATTAAAGGAAAACTAATGATGATGAACACTATGGTCAGGATACCATGAGGGTAAGGGGTAAGGGGGTCTTCTCAGTTAGGATGACATATAAGTTGCCACATGAAGGTTGAGAGAAAAAGACAGCCACGTGAAGAGCCAGAGTTCCCTCGCTTGCAGAGGGATGAAAAGTGAGAAGGCCTGCAGGGAGAAACATTCTAAGGTAGAGTAGATAAATAATTGGAAAGGCTGTATAGGAGAGGGAATAATCATATAGACTTCAGAGTCAGATACCCTTGACTACAAATCCAGGTTCTGCTACTTACCCTATTAAGACTTCAGCTTCCCCTATAATAATATGAGAATAATAATATGAGAATGAGAATAATAACGCACACTTTAAAAAATTACTGTAAAGATTATATAATTTATGTAAAATTTAGCACATTGACTACAGATAGCAAATACTCAATGGAAAGTAGTTGTCATCATCATCATCATCATCACCACCATCAAGAAAAACGGAGAAGTGGGGCCCTTCAAGTTTCTTCTTAGGTGACTGAGAAGCGAGCTAAGCAGCCCAGAATAGAAGTATATTCGGGTATTCAGGTAGTGAATCTGCTTTGAGGGGCCTATTGGAAGTCCAGTGAACATTTGGATCTAGAGGTCAGGGGAGAGGTCAGCATACATGGCATGTGGGAGTCATTGGCGTTGCCCAATAAAAATAGAAATAAAATATCAAGGTGAGAAAACTGGGAATACAGCCCTTCATGAGCGTAATCATTTTTTTAAAGAAATATCTAATAGTTTGGAAAAAACATTTTTTAATGATTTGAAATCCACCTCCAATTTGTATCCACTAGCCCTGGTCAAACTTCACGGAAATATGAAGAATAAGAACAGTCACTATTCCAAATCACAGCGTTTTAGATATTTGGAAAAAGGTATGCTTGACTCCTCAGTCTTCATCTGGGAAAAATGGTCACAAATACTTTAGTCTTTCCTCAGATATTGGGGTTTTTATGTCCTCTCATCATTCAGATTGTTTTTTAGATGCAATTTAGTTTGCTCTTGCCCAGAACTAACCCAATATTCCAAATGTGACTTGACCACTGTGTTAGGTTCTACCTATCATTTTTGTCTGTCAGGTTCTTTATAGTTTTGCTTTTGTCATCTTGCAGATTAGTGATTCCTGCCAACTTTGTGTCATATACCAATTTGACAAGTATGATTTCTAAATCTTTAACCAAGCTGTGAACTATTCCTGCTGTTGACTAGTAGGTGGATATGAAACCCTTGGCTTCCTTTGAGAAGGACAAGTTGTTGTGCTTGAAAGTTAAGATTTAAAGGGTTGCCTGAGAGTGAGCATAAAGAAACCAAAAAGAAGTTAAAAAAAAAAAAGGAGATGGGGTAAAAACCCATAGACTGTGGGAGCTGTAAAATCTTAGGATGTCTTGGTGGGAGCTATTTGGAGCCAACTCCTCTATATATTTCTCCTTGATGAGGCTGATGATGATAACGATGGTGACGGTAGTAATAATTATAATAATAGGTCACTAGCACCTATCATGGGTCAGTCTGATAAGCTCTGAAACTCAATTCTCACAGAAACCTTGTGAGGAAGGCTTATTATTATTTCTATCTCCTTTTTTTCAAATAAGGAACTTGAGCTTTAGAATAATTAAATAATGTGCCCAGAGTCACACAAATAGGAAATGAATGAATCTGGGATTTGAATCCAGGCAGTATAATTCCAAAGACACTATACTCTATTGCTCTGTTTTATGACTAATAATTATTACTTTTTAGCCTGTGTTACTTTCAACACCAGTTACCGTTTTTTTTTTTTTTTTTTTTTCTTTCTATGCGGTACGTGGGCCTCTCACTGTTGTGGCCTCTCGCGTTGCGGAGCTCAGGCTCCGGACGCGCAGGCTCAGCGGCCATGGCTTATGGGCCAGCCGCTCCGCGGCATGTGGGATCTTCCCGGACCGGGGCACGAACCTGTGTCCCCTGCATTGGCAGGCGGACTCTCAACCACTGCGCCACCAGGGAAGCCCCCAGTTACCTTTATTTTAAGGGATATTTTTCACAAGAAACAAACATGTTATTACTGGATACATAAAAGTGATTAGAAAAGAAAGCGAGGTTAGGATAAAGATTCGGAGCAGCTGGCTTGGCTCACTCACCAGCTAAGTCATTCTTGCAACATACAGATCTCACAGTGCACATGAGCAAAATTAAGAAAAATAACCACTTCATGAGCATTCAGAATAAGTCTTGAATAGTCAAAAATTAAATATATAATTATCAAGGAATTAATGTCTCCATTTTGGGGGAAAGGGAAGAAATTTAAGTTACAAAGACTTCTGCCTTACAAAATTCTTCTTAGTCCTCATGTTTATGTATGAAGATTTGGATGGCTGAGGCAAAAGCATCAGTACTTCCAATGGCCATCAAACTTGAACAGGGGATATAATCCATTAACAAATATTCTATTTGATTGTATGAATAGAGTCCAAGAAACGCTCAATATGTACTTGAAGATTTAGTGTTGAAATGGTTCTATTGACATATTTAAATGAGTTACCCACAAAATTTAGAGGAAATTTTTGTAAAGAGAAATTGTAGAAACCAGAAACTTCTATTAATACAGGTCATTCCATTTTGCTACATAAATAATTAAATGTATACGTATCTTATAAATGTCAGTACTTAAATTAGAGAGAATTTTCCAAGTTCTTTTCAGATTGATACAATATTTTGTTGAACAAAAGGAGAAGCAAGCGATGATCCAGTGTTTTTTTTAAAAACTCTGGTGAACTGAAGAGAATATAACATTTAAAATGCACATCTAAAAGCTTCTAGGTGGAATTTAAATAACTTCATTATTTTACCTTTTCCTTCAAACTACCCCAAATATTCTGACTATGCTGTGGACCAATCGACCAGTTTTCTACATAATTAAAATCATATGCCTTCAAAACTATTAGTAAGGGGAACGCTTCTGAGATACCTTCCTAGCTGTATATTTTTATAGTTGTGTAACTTAAAAACGACCAGGTAAAAGTTTTTTTCTTGTCTTTAAATTGCTTTGCCAAGGTTCAGCTTTGAGCACATTTTTACGACTGAAACCTGGAAACTAGAAGTTTATAATGGAAATTCTCATGAAGCCTTAATTCCAGCATTGCTAGCAGGTACTCTAAAGAATGGGAACATGATGGACCCTCAGATGAGGCATTTCTAGAACACAACCTGAGGAATTTGGTCACGTGTTCATTTATTTATTTTTAGGTGAATCATCTTCAACCATTCTAGCAGAAATTTGTGTTCTGTTGACAGATAGGAAGCCTGTAGTAGTCTGGCTATGAATCATACCTTCCCTTGTCATTATTAATTTTAAGGACACATTAAAGGAAGCTTCCTCCATAATGCTGCACTCTGGGAATAGAAAAAAAAAAGTGTGCTTATCTTTTAGGCTGACTGAGGAGATTTATTGCAAATAAAATGATTCCAAATTGACTAGGGAGATTTATTAGAAATGAAATTATTAGAAATCCCAGTTCCTTTTTAAGATATTTAGAAATTATACTTAAGTGGAACATTTTTGCCGTCGTTTCAGAAACACAAACTTCTGGCATTGCTCGTCATTAGGATTTTTCCCCACAGGCTTTGGCTTTATTAGCAGCTTAAGAGTATATTTAGCACTGTCATATGTGAAATCTCTTCACTCTGTTAAACTAATATGGGATAAAATGTCTTTTTTTTACAGTGTTACTCATTCATTATATAAAAATGAAAGCAACCACTTCAGTGTGGATCCAGAGCTACTACCTATTTTTATGACAAAAGAGAGGTGACAATACATATCCCGTAGGCACATGAGAGTATTATATGAGTCATTAGTATAATTGATATCCATAGAAAGAGTGTTTTATCCAACATGATTAAAATGCACACGACATTATGTAGGTTCCAGCGTTCCAGCTGCTATGTTGTAATCTTTCCTTTGATAGATATCTAGTGAAAAATAAAATTATCCTCGATAAAAGGATAATCTCCTACTACTTAAGGCTGTGAGAATGTGAGACAGTTGCATGCCATGTGCTTCAACCATTTACATGTGATTTTCGCCTGTGTGTTGTGTTTGTTACAGATTCTTCAACCACAGAGACAAGGGGAAAAGGCCTCCTTAAGAAAAGACATCTTTCCTGATGGACTAGGAAAAAGCCTGGGTTATAATTCTATGCCTTTGTTTTAAATTCTTCTTTCTGGGTCCACCGTCAAATGCCTATGGTAGTGGGGCCCATCAGTAAAACAAATCATAGAGCCTAAAATTTTAAATTGGCTTCAAGTTGAGAGTAATGTCTTAAAGGCAAAGGAATCATATAATTGTTTTAAAAAAGTGTCTCTGCACACAATACACACATTGACTGATTCATTCATTTTAAAGGTATTTATTGATTACCTACTCTGTACTAAGTGCTTAGTCAGGTGCTGGGGACCCATAGAACTATATGTCCATGGATTTCATTTTAAATAATGAATCAGGAGGGAAAAACAGGTGGATATCAAGCAAGCCTGGTTTTCCCTGTTTAGTCCTCAGAATCATGCGTTATTGAATCATAGAGCTAGAACAACAGATGACATTATGTTGGCATAATGTTCACCTCAAAGAAGTGAAAGCAGAGTATATACACTACTAGCCCAACACCTATATAGCATCTCTGAATTACTGTCATTTTTTTCCTTTTTGCATTTATTTGTGAAAGTAGCAATGCTGAAAGCTGAGAAAAAGGTCACATGCTAAGGATACTGTGAGATATCCAGGAAAGTGAAGTCAGTGGCAAAAGAAGCAATATGTCTAATTCTTAATTATGTGCCTTATCTGCTAGGGCAAACAGGTCTGTTGGAAGCTGCCCTGGTAATTAGAAGTTCCACTTTATTCTCTCCAACTGACCTACAGTATTGTTGAGAGGAACAAATGAAATAAAATATGTGAAACGTCTTTGTAAACAAACCATAAAGTGCTTCCTAGATTTGTGGCATCATTGTAATTTTTGTTGACTACCTTCTGTAAGTTGCAGGCCTTATCTATAAATAGGGGAGAGCACTTTGGCTGCCCATCGAAGTTATAAATACACTTCAAGTGGGATGAGCTATCAGCTGCTTTTGAGGATCCTGGATACCAAGAAACGTCAAAATGATTATCTAAAAATTATGTAAGCAAATGAGTTGCTCAGCAAATCCACATTCTTGTCTGTCTTTGATAGTGTAGTATAGATAGTAAGGCATCAATATTTGAGAAAGCAAATTATCCTTTAAATACAGGACAGTGAAAAATAAGAGGCAATATTAGATTAACCACATACCTAGGTAAAAACTTTGTAGGATGAAATAATGATGGACCAAACATATACTAGGGAGACTGATTTATCTTTACCTGCTCCTCATTTGTCTGTACTTGACTGAATGCTTTCATCTGTGAGTAATGAACTAATGTCATGGTATAGAGTCTTGCTTCCCAAGATGGTCAGATTCCATTAGGTTGTGACTTGGCATTATTACTTCTACATTCTCACCTCCCCATATTATTCTTTTCACAATGCTGTAATTTGCTGGTGCGTCTTCCAGCCTCACCCCAGCTTTTCCTTCTAATGTCATCTATGTCATTTGTAGTCCCAGAATAGACTAACTTGTCTTCCTTACCAGTATTCTAAAAACAGACTTCATCCCACCTATTATTTCTTCATCATTGTTCACAGTAATTTTGTGTTATTGCTGTTGTATGCTGGTCCACGTGACATCTTCTTGCACCTTGGGATAAGTGAGATTTCCTGGGAGCAGATTTCAGAATTTTCTGTACAGCCCCCTTATTACAAAGATTCAGACATGCCTGTGGTCTTATAAAAGTTTCAGTAATGAGATTGTGATTCTAATACAACATAAATATTATTATTTTTAGCTAGAGTAATAACAATAGATGAGGATAATAATAAAGACCTGGCATGGTCTTTTCCTCAGAGTGTTCAGTGTTTCCACTGGCACAATTGGTGATATCGTTTAGTATACCAAGAAGATACGTGATGGTTCGGGAGCTATTATCAACCTCTGTTAGAGCCTTTTCAAATCCAGTGCTTATTGTGTATGTTATGAATAAGAGACCACAGAAATTATGCATGCGGGGCTTAATTCTCATCTTGCTCTGGACCCCCATGGACCTCTCTTTGAAGTCAATAGGAGCTCAGCAGGGGGTGGAGCAAGATGAGAATTTGGAAAAGGAACGTGAAGAAAAAGGGATAATTTTCCCCAACCATATCATCATTTGGTGTGTGTTAAATTGCTCACACAGTGCCTAACCCCAATTCCTTTTTACTTCAGTCTCAATAAATGGCAGGACAGATTTTTCTGTGTGTGTCTATGTGTGTATGTGCTGTCGGTCATTTTCAATGGGAAGAGAATTGGATAACTTCAATTACTCTCCTGTAAGCTGTTATTATTGAACTGAGCCAGAAGTGCTTTATTTTCTATAAAGAAATATGCACATAATACAACTTTCATGCAAATTCAGGTGCTATAGATTTTCGAAGATTTTCCAGAAAGGACATTTTCCACTGGCCCAAATAATTAACAACTCGTCTTTGTCCCCTTGCTTTCCCTCAACTAATTCTTATTTTGTCTACTGTGGGATGCCATCACAAATGTGTGCTCTCCCAGGACAGCACTGCTTGAAATCAACAATGCAGTTTTTGTTTTTGCATTCTAATACCCACCGCCCTCTCAGGATTTGAATTGTTTGGTACACACAATGGTAAATTAATGTCTAGAGGAGAACTTTGAAAAACAACCTGCCCGTAAGCTAGATGTCACCCCTTCCACATTCAAGGGGATGCCCACCCTTTGTCAAATTGACACATGCCTTTTGAATAGGGCCTGCCCTCAGAAACTTGGCTTTCAAGATAAAGCTCACTTAAATCACACCCTTTTCTTTCAGGAGGAAACCAAACTCCATCAGAATTTCACACCTTGATGTGTGTTGATGAAATGTCCTGTAACTTAAGACTATTAATATTCATGGGACATCTAACATAATTCATGATGGTTTGTAATATATGGTAGTAAACAGTATCATTTACACTGAACCTTAAAAATATTGACAAAGACAAGTTCTTAAACACTGATGAAACCTTGTATTATGTGTTATGATTTCTTGGTCTTATACTTGGTGCAGTTTTTCAATTAACTGCTCTGTATTCAGAGCAATTATTCATTTATTATAGTCAGTTTAGATACGGTAAAGATTAGAGGAGTAAAACAAATCATTTTAGTGACACTGGCTAGTGATTCATTGTTATTATTCTGATTTTTATTTATTTATTTTTTTATTTGGCTCTTGCATGACAGGATTTATAGTACCTACTTTTGAATGCTAAGTCTTTTTCCTTCTTAGTCTCTATTTTTACGGTTTTAAATAAGCAAAAACAGCCATAAGATTTGAACTGGAGTTACCTATCTGATTTATCAAACGATAGATACATGTGTAGAAATACTAATTCACCACACACACAAACATTTTTTAAATTATTTTTTGGACTGTGAGAAGATTTTCTCGGATATATGAAATAAGTATCTGGTCTTTTTAAAGTGTGAAGATTCCCAGAAGTGTTGAAGAAGAGTTGAATTTATGTAGTACATAAACGAGGCATCAAGATATGAAAAATCTTTTAAGAAATAACACACACTTTTGAATGCAAGTAAACCAAGGTAGCCACACATATCAGACATTTGGAAGATAATGATATAGAGCACAGTGCTTTCCGTCAACCTTGCCGTGTGGCTTTTCCAGTGTAGTGCAACGACATGCCCTGTAATATGTCATTTTGCTTCTAAAGGGGTTTACATGCTTCTGAAAGTGACTTAGATTTTGGCACAGTTTATTTTATGCATTATGCATAAAAGTTGTCATCAGGATTTAACAAAGCATTTTGCACAGAAAGATTAGAAATAAAATCTCTGTACACCAAAATGATTTGGATGGTTTTGCTAAATGGTGTGAACTTAAAAAAAAATTAGCATGTATCTTAGCCCTTTCTCAGATTTCAAAAGATGAAAAAGCTCTACAGTGAAGAGAATTTTAATGTACAGTACTGGAGCACAGCTCATCAATGCTATTTTGTTTCCCTTTCACCTAGTATTTTCCTGTTTATTAACAATTCCATATCCAATGGAATTATGATGACATTTAGACAAGGAATTGCTGGGTTCAATAATATGTGTGAGGTATTTCCTACTTGAGAAATGAGGGTATTGAAAAAGGCAACCTATTCCATATGTTTGGATTTGAAGACATAGGACCCTTGATGAGGTAAAACAGTATTTGTGGGTGAAGAGAAGAAATTGATTGGGAAAACTGATAGAAGGAAGAAAATGTTTGGATTTTAAGTTAAAATGACCATTTTGCAATGTTCTCTGTATCTTAACACCTTTTAAAGCTAGACACGTATTTCCTTCTCCTTCATGTTTTAAATGAAGAATGAAGTTCTACAGGATTGAAAAGATCTATTTTCCTGTACAACTAAGCTTCTCTGAGGACAGTACTGAAGAATTCTGTTTTTAAAGGCATATAGAGAAAGAGTAATTTTTTTTTCTTAAACAAGAAATGGACTAGTTGTGTCTTGAAACTTAAGCCTTGAAATAAATGTCTCTTCTGAAGTTAAATTGAGTGTCCTGACTTCCAGTCTCTCTCCCTATGCTCCCAGGGTCATGTCCAATTGTGGGTGTTCCTTTTATGTGTGTATCTTTATAAGAATAGTCATTCCACCAGCGGCATTATTGAGGCTGTTTCTGGTAGCTGCTGATACACAAATGCTAATGGACTGATAGCTTCACACCATGAGTAGATTGAAGCCCTTGCTTTTTATTGCTATTTTTGGAGGTATCACTACTGCAGAATTTAGGATGTAGTCCTTAGAAATCCACTTTTTTTTTTTTTTTTTTTTTTTGGTAACCACACAGCAGCGCTCCTTGAGCGCTCCTGCAAATAACAATTGGATGAGTCAACTGTGAGCAATACCCACAGAAACCCAGAGATCTTGCTCTTTCCCCATCACCAGAGGGTCTTAAGAGTGTTGTTTCAGATAGCAGTTAGCATTCTGTTAGTGATGTCACTGCATACTACTTTTTTTACTGTACAGACTTCAGGGACTTTTTCACCACTGAGAAATTTTTAAAAAATACGTATATAACTTGCTCTTTTATTTTTGGTTCCTCATTTCCAGGAAAGTTAATTGGAACTGATTGGTTTGGTTTTATTTGCTTACTTAACAAGTAGCACAAAGCTGGAAATGAATGAAGAAACATCAGCTTTCTACTGTCTGCATTAGTTGTTTTTTTTTTTGCGGTACGCGGGCCTCTCACTGTTGTGGCCTCTCCCGTTGTGAAAAACAGGCTCCGGACATGCAGGCCCAGCAGCCATGGCTCACGGGCCCAGCTGCTCCGCAGCATGTGGGATCTTCCCGGACCGGGGCACGAACCCTCGTCCCCTGCATCGGCAGGCAGACTCTCAACCACTCCGCCACCAGGGAAGCCCTGCATTAGTTTTTTAACTCTGTTCTTCTCAGCTTGTCTTTTATCCACAAACCATTTTTTTTTAAAGAACACCAGTGCCTGGATAAAATGAGAAAATTGAGTTGAAGGATCATAATCATAATAATAATGCTTTGCACTTGCATAGATCTTTAAAATTTTTTCAAGTATATTCATTTCTACTATAATTGGATTCCCATAACAGCTCTTTAAAATAGGAAGGAAGGAAAATAACATTTATTGAATATCTTCCGTACAAAGTACATTCACCACATTATCTCATTTAATCCTTGTTATGGCGCTGACGAAGTAAAAATTATTTCTCCCAATTTCAGAGGAAATAATGGCTAACAGTGTGATTTGTCCAGACTTTTACAGTCAGCAAGTGGAGGGTCCTGGGTTTGAACCCTGCTCGTGTGGCTCCCAAGCTTAGTTCTGTCCCTTTCAGAGGTGAGTTGGGTCAGATTATTATCTAATTTTTGGTCATTAAGTTTGAGATGAGTATAAGTGATTCTCTTGTAGTTGTTCATCTAAGTTAATGCCTTCAGCCAAAACTGGAGTCATTTTTTTATTTAATTTGTTTCCCAGGCTTGCATACTTTCTGTTACTTTTACCTGCCTCTGACGATCCATCAGAAGTTGATGATGATTTCCTGTCCAGATTGATTCCTCAGTTTCTCAGTAAATGGGGCACCCCTCACTGCTTGAGGGCCCCTTAACGGGCTACCACCGAGACAGTGAAAGAGAGACGGAATCAGCAGTGGAGGAGGTGAGACTCAGCCTGGATTATGCTTTGTCTTTGCTTCTGTGGGTTTACGGATTGCATTATTGCAGGTTGGGTTTTATGTTCAATACCAATTTGAGTCAATGTTGCATTGCAGCATAGCATAGTTAATATTTTGGGGGAGTGCTGCCTGTAAAAATCAGATCAATACAATTAAACTTTAAGCCAGTGATTTTAATGTGAATATCTTAATACTTGGCACCAGAGTTAATATTTAAAATCTGATATATTGGAAAGAATAAATATCTTAGGGGAGTACTAGTGGGAAAACGGTTGAAATCAGGTAAACCTGATTTGGATAATAATCAGCTAGTCCATTAGTTTATACACAGAGACTGGTATAAGACTGTATTCAGTCCCTCTCAGGTGTCTCGGAGATGTCACTGGCCATTACATTACAATAACACCTTCTAGTATTCAAAGCACTGCCACACACATTATTTCATGCTTGAGGTGCAAGGACAGCAGATCATTTGACTCCTAATATTCTCTTCTTTTTAGCTTTCCTGAATGGTGGATGCAACTAATGAGCTATAGCACTAACTTTCAAGGATATCTTACTGTCTGGTGCTGACACCAACTAGAAAAAAAAACTTCAAAGAAGCCCATTTACTAGAGAGGTATGTTTTCTCCATTCTACTTACCTCAAAGGTGTCCATCTCAACAGTTTGCAGAGACCTTTTATAGGAGGTAGGGTTTGAAAGAGCTTCTGAATGGAGAAGAAGGTGAGATGAGATGCTTTCTGGACAAATAAATGGTTCCCCATATTTTTTATATCTTTCTTATACCACATTGCGCCATCTTTGTATCTCCCACTGTACATTGCTCAGGACCTTCCTTGGTCACATTCTCTGGTTTTCTTTCCACACTTGGCTCCTACTGCTTAAGTCAGGGCTTCACCACTTCTTGCTTAGGCTAGTGCAATAGCTTTCTGACTGGTCCTTCTTACCCAGTTGTTCGTGTGAATGCCAGATACCCTTCTGAAATTTAGATAGACATTGCTTCCTGACAAAAATATGCAATGGGTTCTTATGCCTCGAGAATGAAGTTAAGAGTTCTTGGTCTGGCTTTCAAAGTCTTCATGATTAGTAACATCTTTGGGGCACAGTAGGGAAGCACTGATAAGGGTGCAGGTTCAGGAGGCTAAAGAGCTCTACAACTTAAATGTGTGACATTGGCAATACTTAACTTCTCTAAGCCTTGGACTTGTCATTGCGGTCAGAATAAAGTGAGAAGGCTCTGAGCATAGTGCCCGCTCCCTCAGTTCATGTTATTCACCTATACTCTAGTCAAATCTCTCTACTCACCATTCAACATAGTTTGGGTATTAAACATGTGATACGGGGAATTCCTTGGTGGTCCAGTGGTTAGCACTCCACGCTCTAGCTGCCAGGGCCAGGGTTCAATCCCTGGTAGGGGAACCAAGATCTGGCAAGCTTCACAGTGCAGCCAAACCAGCAAACAACAACAAAAAATGTGATAGGTATTGTGCTAAATACTTTTGATGCTCTATCTCACTTTTTTTTGTCTTTTTTTTGGCGGTACATGGGCCCCTCACTGTTGTGGCCTCTCCCGTTGCGGAGCACAGGCTCCGGACGCGCAGGCTCAGCAGCCATGGCTCACGGGCCCAGCTGCTCCGCGGCATGTGGGATCTTCCCAGACCGGGGCACGAACCAGTGTCCCCTGCATCGGCAGGTGGACTCTCAACCACGGCGCCACCAGGGAAGCCCTCTATCTCACTTAATACTCAAAGTAATAAGGTAGGTGATTGTATTATGACCATTATACAGATAAAGAAACTTGGGTTCAGAGAAGTTAGGCAGCTTGACTAAAGTCATACAACTAGTTGCCAGAATCAGAATTAGAACCCAGATCTCTGTGACGCCAGACCCTAATCTCTAATGTAGAGTACTTTTCCATTCAGGCTTCTTGCTTTGCCCTGCAGAACCTAGACTGTTCTTGCCCCATTTCATGTCTATGAACATTCTTTATATACTTCAAAGCCCAGGTCAAATAAGATCTTGAAGAGAGCAGAGATGACAGCAGAGTTAGAGAAGTGAAAGAGGGAATAGAAGTAAACATGGCTGTCAAAGAGCAGACAGAATGTGTCAAAGCATTAATTTCTTATGTTTATCTTAATAGCATTTTGAATTAAAGTTGTCTCATGAGTATCTGTGTTCTTTGAAAATGGTAAACTTTTTGAGGACCCCAGCCTATAATATATTGCTGTGTGTATTCTTATGCTCAATATACAGAGAATCAGCTCCTTGAGACCCTATGCAGAAACCCCCTTTCCCAGGGACAAGCAACTCTCATAGTCTGGAATGCCAAGATGTAGGAAGATGTTAAGAAATTATTTTTTAAGTGAAACTATGGTTTATGTTACACGGGGTCCCAGTTGGCAGTGGAAGAGGGCCAGCCAGGCAGACCATAGCTGAGAGACTGAAAATGATTTGGGAGCCTAGGGTAATTGAGGTTGGTAGAGGCACGGAAGACAGAGCAGACTTTAATGGGTGTCAGAGGGGCTCGAGAATTTGGAAGGTAATCACCAGAGGCTGGGTAGAAAATAAATGAAGTACAACAAAAATTATTTTGGGGTCTATGAATTTTTAGATATTTGAAAGTTATTCTCATGTGAAAACTTTGGAACTGTTATTAGTGAAAAGAACCCTAGACCTAGTTTATAGTCTCAGCAAGGGTACCATTGGTTTGTCACTAAATAAATCTAACTTTTACTTCTCATATCTGCACAATATGATTATTAAAAGACTGTCCTGGCTTATCTCACAGAGTTATTGTGAAACTCAAATAGAAAGGAATATGTAAGGGGATTGAAATTTGAAAAGTAATTTTATGGTTTTCCAAGGTGTCTTCACAGGTCTACCAGGTATTGCTGTTCTTATTAATGGAGAATAGGGCAACACCCTGCCTTCGAGTAGCTTTTTGTTGAGTTGAGATATGGCACTCACACACTTAAGAAGGCAAGACCATAGGGCTATAATAGGAATTCAGAGGACAGAGAGTTCACAGAAAAAGCAAGACTGTCAGTTGTCAAAGAAACTTCAAATGGAAGACGAGACTGGAGCTAGCTTTGAAGAATGCATTGCAACTAAGTAGTTAGAAAGGAGGGGTGATGTGTCCCAAACTGTGAAGAACGTTGGCAGGACAAATGTAGACAAGACTATTTAAAGGAAAGAGCCTGTATCAGTGAAGTTGGAATGGGGAGAGGCTGGGGAGTCTTTGGGGATCAGGTGCCCATTTCTGTGATGAAGCACTGATATACTTGGAGCTCATTTCCTCTTACATGAGCACAGCCTAGAGGCCTCAGCATGGGTCCTCAAAGAAAGTTAATTTATTCTCTTCTCCTTTGTTACATTCTCTTGGAAATTTTGTCAGGAGAAAAATTAGTACTATATATTTTCTAAAGCTGGAAGCTTAAGTTCTATCAACTTAGTGTTTGGTGCAAAGAAAAAGATGGTATGAATATTTGATGAGGCCAAAAAGAGGTCTTACAGATTAAGTATTATGGAGAGCTTAAAGTCCTCTGAAAACTAATTTGTGAAGGCCTTATTAAAGTGTCGTAAGAGTTCTCATTGTTCTTATTCTATTGTGAGTCTTGAGCTGCAATTTGGAAAAGTACGGGGCAGGGCAATTATACAAATAATAATCATTGATTCAAGCTTTTTAATGGTAAAAAGATGACTTATTCTCTGAAGAAGTGAACAGGCAACATTTTCTCATTGCTGTTAATTATAATTTAAGACAGACTCAATTTTGTATTAGTCACAGATGTTTCATTTCTCAGTTCATATATAATGTGGTACATGGAATATCTCCAAAGAGATTTTAGAAGTGTTTGCAGTCTTGTCCATCTCTTTACCACTTGGTGTGGTCTTTTCCAAAAATCATGACATTTGGAAAGAAACTTAGAGAAGTTTTGAAGACATTTTCAAGACATTTTGCTTTCAATGATCTCTAAAAATATTCCTATTGAAAGTGAAAATTGGGAACATGCTCAGAAAAACAAAATCAAAATGTATATTGTGTCTTTGGAAAGCCTGGTTTCGGGAGCGGCTGGGCTGTGTTCCAGTTGTGCTGGGGTGCGGGTAGGCACACAAATGCATGATTTCTGAATTGATGTTAGTCATAGAAACCTTTAAGAAACTCCAGTGTTCTTATTGCTATTAAGCAAAAATGTATTTCAAATAATTAGACCAAGCAGCTAGTTCCCAAATTACTCCACTGTGGATTGTTCTAACCAGGGAGAATTTATCAGTAGGAAAAATCACTCATGAAATTGTGATAGGTTTGGGAGTGTTCCAAGACATTGGTGGGTTTAGAATGCAAATGCTTGATGAGGCTGGGAAACTTGGGTTGTGTCAGAAGATAGTTGAAAATTGAAACTTACCTTAACGTCAAATCAGCCACGAAGACTGAAATACAGTAACACCTGTATTTCCTGCTGTAGTTGTATGATGCTGCTTGGAAAATAAAATAAAATTCAGAAGCACAGTACAGCAAATTTTTCTTGGGTTATACTGATAAAAGTTGGAGCTGCATGCTATATGCCAAATCTTTCTAAAACATAATCAAATAGTTTTATTTTAAGAGGAGCATTTATGAAAACTTTTTTGGGTAAGAATAGTATAATTGTGGTACTTTACAAATATGTGATGAATTCATTATGGGCATGCATGCAAAGTTCTTTAAATATCATTCTTCTTCATTTTTAATCTTTATTATATACATTAACTTTTCCCCAAAGGAAAGGCATATGAATTTGTATATTTAAAATTTGTATATTTTGAGAGTTCACATCATTCTCTAAAATCCATCTGTGATATTCAGAGTCGGTGAAGTTCAGGCAGTTAAACTTTGGAATAAACTTCTTGCACAGTTTTTCCTTGATCCTTGGAGTCTTTCTCTCCAAGGCTGGAAGTGGGGGGGGTGGTAGGAGGAAATTCATTTGCATAAATTCTTCAGTAATGAATTTGCTTTTATAAAGTTCTAAATTGTAATTGGAACTCCTGATTTTTGGTTCTCAACTTTGGAAATTCCCTGGGTGAAATCTGAAACTGGTCTCCATAAATGGAGGGTAAGGAGAAACAGAATAAAGAGGCAGACCACTCCACCTGGGTAGGTGGCAGTTTTGATAAGCCAGAGAACTTGCATATGAGGCTTGTCTTGGGTGGCTGCTAGATGAGTAGATCTCCACACCCACCAGCCAGAATCTAAAAAGTTTATGTAGAGGTCTTAACACGGTTCAGTCACATATACTGTCCAGATGGTTTCAACAACAGTTTACTCTCCCAAGGCTGCATCCTTGAAACGGCTCCTACTGTAGGAACCGTGGGCAGGATCTACATCCCAAGGACAGGCAAGAGGGTGAGAAGCCTTCAGCTACCTGGGTCCAGTTTGTAGGTCAACCTGTGGTCACTTCCTTTAGATAACCTCTTCCAACACTGATACTGTTGGAGAAAGAACTGGAGACAGATGACAGAGGCTGGGAAAGGAGGGAGGAGCAGGATAAAATATATATTTTTCTTAAAAATTAAAAAGATTGTAGAAAAGATTAAATGGAAGATCATTACAATTAAATGTTTATCAGGTGTGTACATCTGGTCCAGAAATAACATTTTCCTCCCACTTGTGAATGGCAAGTGTATATTGTTTGTTACACTGTTTCTTCAGCAATGAACATCCAGTGTTTATAGCAAAAGTACTGGGCTGGGAGTTAAAAGGTCCAAATTTTTTTCTTAGCATTGTTTTTACCTTTTTTGAGGGTAAAAGCCTTTTATATTTCCAGTCTTTCCTCCTCAGACTATAGAATACAGCAACGCTACAGTGACTTCTTTGCAGGGATTAGTAAGCCTGTATCTGTGAATTGTTCAGAGAAGAGACTTAACTTTAAGGTAATGGAAGCAGTGGGGCGGGGAGGGGGATTGTGAAGTTCTTGACTGGAGGCTTCAGTATCAAGTAGATGAGAATGACAGAGCAATCATTGCATTCATCTTACTGAGAAAGGAATGCCCCTCCAGCTCACTGTAACTCTTGACTAAGAGGACATCTGAGACACCTACTTTTCCAAGACGGCAAGTCAAGTTTAAAGCCAGGCACAGTTCAAAGTTGAAGAAGTGTCGCCTGCTACCAAATTCAAGCCTTTGATGTGGCTCTGCAGGATGCTGAACTTGTGTGGTATCTTGCACCCCATGGATAACCATGGGAGGTTTGGTGATTTGGTATTGGAATGCTCCATTTCAGAGCTTCTGGAAGGGCAAAGATTCTGAACACTGAGTGGAATCTTGTTGTTTAAAGAGCCCAGTGCAGGGGAGAACATAGTCAACCATCTCTAAGATGGGATGGTGTGCACATTCTTCAGTCTTAGTGAGGTTGTCAGAGAAATTTTCTGGGGTCCCCTTCACAGCCATTCTCATCTCTCAGTGGATCCAGGGTGTGAGTTCTCAGCAGAGGCACAGTTGTTTTGGAGGCATACCTTCCCTCACTGCTCAGCTTTTAAAAACTTTCCAGGCCTTCCCTGGTGGCGCAGTGGTTGAGAGTCCACCTGCCGATGCAAGGGACACGGGTTCGTACCCCGGTCCGGGAAGATCCCACATGCCGCGGAGCGGCTGGGCCCGTGGGCCATGGCCGCTGAGCCTGCGCGTCCAGAGCCTGTGCACCGCAACGGGAGAGGCCACAACAGTGAGAGGCCCACGTACCGCAAA
>NW_020837957.1:24332807-24471577 GCF_003676395.1 Aethalodelphis obliquidens | reverse complement strand
CCAGGTCCGGGAAGATCCCACATGCCGCGGAGCGGCTGGGCCCGTGGGCCATGGCCGCTGAGCCTGCGCGTCCAGAGCCTGTGCACCGCAACGGGAGAGGCCACAACAGTGAGAGGCCCACGTACCGCAAAAAAAAAAAAAAAAAAAAAAACCCAAAGAAAACCTTTCCATTCTTTCAAGCTGTCTTCCTAGCTTTACACATATATCTATTTGTTTAGGAGAAAAAAGAGGGAAGTGGAGTGACTTTCAGAAGCAATGTTTGATTGCTCAGTATGGTAAAATGACATTTAAAGAACATTTTAGATTAATATTTTTTTTCCTCTGAAGTTTCATAATATGTTACTGTGTAGCTCCATAAGAGAATTTTGTACTAACAGATTTCAAGACTAATTTGGGCATTGTGAACTCTATGTTCTGGCATTCTGTTAACCTCAAATCTTTATTTAATAATACTTCCATGTATCAGTTATGCGTGGCAGTGAAGATGTTGTCACATTATCCTCGAACCTAAGTGGCATACTATTGTAAATATTTATTTTTATTAATGGGTCATGTGATGGATGGCTCTGCTGATCTGAACTGGGACCAGTGAGGCTATCTATGGCCTGCAGCAGGTCAGCAAGGCAGCTACATCTTCTGACATGGCTGAGGCTTTGCTGGAACATTGGGTTGACTCAGTGCTGCATGTCTCACCCATCAGTGGGCTAGCCTGGGGATGTTCACATCCTGAAGGCAGAAGAGCAAGAGAGAAAGCAAAAATGTGCAAGTACTTTTTCAGGTCTCTGTGAGTGTCAAGCTTGATCCTGTCCAATTGGCCAAATCAAGTGACCTGACTGAACCCAGAGCCTGAATAGGAGGAGCCTATAAAATGACAGAGCAGGGGTTATTGATACAGGAAATTCATTAACTGGGGCCACTAACAATAGGTGCCACTTCTGTTTGTGGTGTAATGATAGTTCTATAAAGATAACCTTGAGATTCATCATAATCTTGAAGTATATTTCCAATGAAAAAAATGTATGGTTAATTTTGATATGAAAAACATTTGATCATATTCTCATTCTTTGTAAATTGCTAGCCCATTGATAGATATTATGCATTAATATGATGAATATTTGGTTAACCACACACCATATTTCATAACCAAATCATATACTAAGAATTTCTATTATACTTGGTAGGCTTGGGTCTTGAGTAATCACATGAAACTATAAAATTTTCCCAAATTTAATTTTAAGAGTTTGAGAAAAAATTACTTTTTAAACAAAAGAAGAATCACATTTGTGAATACATTGGTATATGATTAATGAATAAGATCTTAATTAGATAGTTACTATAGGCACTAAGGCTAGTATGATGGAAAGAGGCATTAAAAAGAGACCAAGGAGAGGCTGGAGAGTAGGCAATCAAATTGAGACCTGAAAAGTTACGGTCAAACCAGCCGGGCATTGATACTACTTATAAAGTTTTGCGGCATAGCCCCCTTCTCTGTTCCACCTTTGTTTGTGTCTTGTAAACACAGTCCAATTGACTTTGCAGACTGTGGAAGTAATGAGTTATTGATGGGAGTGAGTACCATGTGAATAACTATTTCCTTGAAGATCTCTTTAGGCTGTGGTAACTGGAAGCAACACAGAAGGAGAAATTGATGGCCCATATTCAGCTTTTGAATAGTGAAGCTTGAAGAGCTTTTAGGTACTGAACAGCTTGAGGAAAGGCAGGATAATGGGACATAATTGCACAGATTATGCAGCTGAGGTATGTTAAAGAACAATCTGCTCATTCTGCTAAGGTGTGGCATTTTGTAGCTCCTGTTAATATTTTGAGTAGAGGAACAAGAGATGAGTTTACTGAGTCTTATTTGAAAAGATGGTCTCTTGAATTGGCTCTAGCACCTTAGTGTTTAGTGGTTCAAGGCACTTCTCAAACATTATCACACTAACCTTTCCAACAGCCCTGTAGTGTATGTGGGTGTCAAACATTTATGAATAGGAAACCTTAGCAAGTAATAACAAGTGACTTGCCCGAGGTTACGCCTAAGTAAAGCACTAATATCTCTTCTGTGCTAAGCCCATCTCAGATTTCTTTTTCTCTGTAGCCCACATTATCTCAGAAGATTATAGAGGCTGCTGAGATACAACATTCAGAAGTAGTATAAGGGAAAAAAAAAACTAAGCTCTAAATTATTTTATCTAAGAAATTTTTCCAGATTAAGTCCTGTACTCTGGTAAGTAGGAGAGACGGGAATGAAAAAATCATTTTTGCTAAAATATAACAGTGATTTGATATTTCTCTTTTGAGTAGAAGCTATTAAAATACTGTTCCTTTATATTTTATTCGTTTTGTATAGTGTCTGTAATCTAGGAACTCTCTAAGTATGAGTTGATGGTGGGAAGGGAATTTCTTCCTTTTATTTGCTGAGTTGTTTTATCACTTATTAAGTTACTAAATCTTTTTCTCTAAGTCCTCCTCTGTGATAAACCATGTAGTTCATTAAGAATATCCAGTTTTCCTTCTGGGCACATGGTAGGGTTGTGTTTCCAACTCCCTTGGAGTTAGGTGAGGCCATGTGGCTTGCTTTGGCTTCTGCGATACGTGGCTCTTCTGGGTGATTTCTTTAAGAGGTGGTGAGGGATTCAGTATGTTCTCTCTTTAAGCCTGGAGCGATGACCAGCAACTTTTGAGGTAGTGGTTGGGACCCTGAATGACAGCAATGAACGGATATCCCTGACAATCTGCAATGGCTGTGCAGCATGAACTGGAAATAGCCCCTATTCCCTGGCCCCCCTGGCCCCCCTTGCCCCCGCCTTTTTTCTTTAGCCACTGAGATTTGGAGTTGTTTTTGACTTTGGTATATAAACCAGTCTACCCTGACTGACATAGGAATTGGCACCTAGAATTTGGGATGCTGCTCTAACAAATAACCTAAAATACATGGGACTGACTAGCATGGGTTGGCTAGGTGTGTTTGGCAAGGCATGACAAGAAAGACTAATTTATTCTAATTTTTTTCTGAAAAAATTTGTATATTTGCAAGCAGGAATAAAAAGGAAATAGAAAGCCTCCAAAAACTCAGGGACCTACCTGATTGCTTTTCGATCCAAACAGTAAAACATAAGAATGAAAAATTCTGATAATTATTGCAGTGGCCACCTATTGTTAAAACTTCTGGATGGATCAAGTTTACACCCTGTAAATGCTTTCAATTGGACAAAAAGGGCTAAGAGAAAAGAGACTGAAGTTGTGGGTCTTCCAAAGAAACCTGATATTCCCAAAGTACCAACAATTAATACGAGAGTTGGAAGTGGCAATAAAGCAAAAAAATAGAGCAAATCTAAGACTTCTGTTTAGAAAACAGCTGTAGGTACAATCATTTGTATACGGAAATTACCAGAATAATATTGATAAGAAGCCTAATAAGTTTTAAAAAATTGTGTACCTCCAAAGAAATAGAAAGCCTAGAAAAGCTGAAGATTTAAATGACTCTTGGAGTTATAACTAAGATCAGGAAGTGGGTTGAAAAACCTCCTCAGGCCCCAAGAGGGCATATTCCCCGATGCTCATTTTTTATGTGGCCAAGGAGTATAATAACAAGTAATGAACAAAGAAGACAAATCCAAGGACCACAGTGAACTGTGGACAAGGAAGCAATCAGAGGCTAATCAAGGAGTATTCTTCACTCCAGGACAGGGACCCTCAAAATATCTCTCTAGGATTTTAGACTTGTCATGGACCAGTAACTCCAGTGTGCCCTTTACTTTTCCTCTCCTGGATAGAGTGATGATGAATGATGAAGAAACCACTGTGCATTATCCCGAAATCCTGGGCTTTGAATTTGATGCTGTAATCGTATGGAAATTTTAAGTTGTTTCTCCTGGGTAGGGGTGGATATGTTTTGCATGCAAGAATGAGAATGAACCAAATGTTTCATAACCAGAAGGACAGATTGTAGTACTACAGATTGTAGTAATCATCAGTTTTGTTTACCAATTTTTTCTGGTTTTCTTTTTAGACACACGGTAAGTTTGTATTTTCTTGCTCCCTTTGTCCAAAGAAATGCAAACAGAAATTACTTCTGGGTAAAAGCTTAAAGAGTCAAGGAGTAGTTAAATATGCCCTCTCCTTCCTTTTGGTATGGCTACCAGCACCTTTCAAGCACCCCTCCATCAGCTCAAATCCTTGTGGACTTTGAACCTTAAGTCTGCAATGCTGATCTGCAATGGATGGCAGTGTATTTGAGAAGTAAACTATTGTTGTCTTAAGCCACCATTATTTGGAGGATTATTTGTTATGGCAACATATTCTACTCCATCCTGACAGATCCAAACCCCAGCTGGAAAATGAGGTTGTTAAATGGATATTAATAAAATGCATAAATTTAAAATATTCTATTATACTGTTGAACATTGGTATATATATATATTTTTCAAAAACAAAAATCAAGAAATACTTAAGTTCATCAAAAGCAATTTTACTCTCTATAGGAAAAGTGTCTCATTACTTGTGATTGTTAACAAGTTAACATTCAACTTGTTATTGGTTGAATACTAGTAATACTAAGTAAATCTGTGTTATCTCAGAATTTGATCAGGGGATAAACAGGCAGAGTTTAGACACATTAGTATTTGTAAATATACAAAGCAATTTGGAGAGTTAATCAAATTTCATTATTTCTAACCCTGAGGCTGATTTCCTACTGGGACCTGGAAGAATTCTATTCTAAGCAAGTCACTAGAAACATAATGTGTGTATGAGGGGTAGTTGGGTGAGTGTGTGTATTTGTTGAGTTCTACTGAATCACTGGGCGTAGACTATTCTTGGAGGTAGCCAGGACACTAGACTTGAAAGAATCATGTTCTCATCTGATACATAAATGCTATGTTCCCGAATAATTATGGATAGGTGAATGAAAATTACTCTGACATAAGCATGAGCCCAGATTCCACTTTTCCTTCAAAGGTTATTAACAGTGTGCAATGCTCAGTGCTTGTACTTAACAACATAAGAGTATTATACTCTGTACTTATATTTACAAAGCAATTTTATAATATCACTTATTTACTTTATGGTATCCTGCAATGCCTAGGGAACAGTAACCTAGACACAATCAGCCAACCACAAAAACAAACCAAGTAATTATTATTGCTTTAATGGTAGACATTTTTTTTAACATCTTTATTGGAGTATAATTGCTTTACAATGGTGTGTTAGTTTCTCCTTTATAACAAAGTGAATCAGCTATACATATACATATATCCCCATATCTCCTCCCTCTTGCTTCTCCCTCCCACCCTCCCTATCCTACCCCTCTAGGTGGTCACAAAGCACTGATCTCCCTGTGCTATGCGGCTGCTTCCCACTAGCTATCGATTTTACATTTGGTCGTATATATAAGTCCATGCCACTCTCTCACTTCGTCCCAGCTTACCCTTCCCCCTCCCCGTGTCCTCAGGTCCATTCTCTACGTCCACATCGTTATTCCTGTCCTGTCTCTAGGTTCTTCAGAACCATTTTTTTTTAATTCCATATGTATGTGTTAGCATACAGTATTTGTTTTTCTCTTTCTGACTTACTTCACTCTGTATGACAGACTCTAGGTCCGTCACCTTGCTACAAATAACTTAATTTTGTTTCTTTTCATGGCTAAGTAATATTCCATTGTATATATGTACCACATCTTCTTTTTCCATTCATCTGTCGATGGACACTTGGGTTGCTTCAATGTCCTGGCTATTGTAAATAGAGCTGCAGTGAACATTTTGGTACATGACTCTTTTTGAATTATGGTTTTCTCAGGGTATATGCCCAGTAGTGGGATTGCTGGGTTGTATGCTAGTTCTATTTTTAGTTTTTTAAGGAACCTCCATACTGTTCTCCTTAATGGCTAAATCAATTTATATTTCCACCAAGACTTCAAGAGGATTCCCTATTCTCCACACTCTCTCCAGCATTTATTGTTTGTAGATATTTTGATGATGGCCATTCTGACCAGTGTGAGGTGATATCTCATTGTAGTTTTGATCTACATTTCTCTAATGATTAGTGATGTTGAGCATCCTTTCGTGTGTTTGTTGGCAGTCTGTATATCTTCTTTGGAGAAATGTCTATTTAGGTCTTCTGCCCATTTTTCGATTGGGTTATTTGTTTTTCTGATATTGAGCTGCATGAGCTATATATTTTAGAGATTAATCCTTTGTCAGTTGCTTCATTTGCAAATATTTTCTCCCATTCTGAGGGTTGTCTTTTTGTCTTGTTTATGGTTTCCTTTGATGTACAAAAGCTTTTAAGTTTCATTAGGTCCCATTTGTTTATTTTTGTTTTTATTTCCATTTTTCTAGGAGGTGGGTCAAAAAGGATCTTGCTGTGATTTATGTTATAGAGTGTTCTGCCTATGTTTTCCTCTAAGAGTTTGATAGTTTCTGGCCTTACATTTAGGTCTTTAATCCATTTTGAGTTTATTTTTGTGTGTGGTGTTAGGGAGTGTTCCAATTTCATTCTTTTACATGTAGCTGTCCAGTTTTTCCACACCACTTATTGAAGAGGGTGTCTTTTTTCCATTGTATATTCTTGCCTTCTTCATCAAAAATAAGGTGACCATAAGTGTGTGGGTTTATCTCTGGGTTTTCTATCCTGTTCCATTGATCTATATTTCTGTTTTTGTGCCAGTACCATACTGTCTTGATTACTGTAGCTTTGTAGTATAGTCTGTATTCTGGGAGCCTGATTCCTCCAGCTCCGTTTTTCTTTCTCAAGATTGTTTTGGCTATTTGGGGTCTTTTCTGTTTCCATACAAATTGTGAAATTTTTTCTTCTAGTTCTGTGAAAAATGCCATTGGTAGTTTGATAGGGATTGCATTGAATCTGTAGATTGCTTTGGGTAGTATAGTCATTTTCACAATGTTGATTCTTCCAAACCAAGAACATGGTATATTTCTCCATCTGTTTGTATCATCTTTAATTTCTTTCATCAGTGTCTTATAGGTTTCTGCATACAGGTCTTTTTTCTACTTGGGTAGGTTTATTTGTAGGTATTTTATGCTTTTTACTGCAATGGTAAATGGGAGTGTTTCCTTAATATCTCTTTCAGACTTTTCATCATTACTATATAGGAATGCAAGAGATTTCTGTGCATTAATTTTGTATCCTGCAACTTTACCAAATTCATTGATTAACTCTAGTTTTCTGGTAGCATCTTTAGGATTCTCTATGTATAGTATCATGTCATCTTCAAACAGTGACAGTTTTACTTCTTCTTTTCCAATTTGGATTCATTTTATTTCTTTTTCTTATCTGATTGCTATGGCTAAAACTTCCAAAACTATGTTGAATAATAGTGGTGAGAGTGGACAACCTTGTCTTGTTTCTGATCTTAGAGGAAATGGTTTCAGTTTTTCTCCACTGAGAATGATGTTGGCTGTGGGTTTGTCATATATGACCTTTATTATGTTGAGGTAAGTTTCCTCTATGCCTACTTTCGGGAGGGGTTTTATCATAAATGTGTGCTGAATTTTGTCAAAAGCTATTTCTGCATCTATTGAGATGATTATATGGTTTTTCTCCTTCAATTTGTTAATATGGTGTATCACATTGATTGATTTGCGTATATTGAAGGATCCTTGCATCCCTGGGATAAATCCCACTTGATCATGGTGAATGATCCTTTTAATGTGCTGTTGGATACTGTTTGCTAGTATTATCTTGAGTGTTTTTGCATCTCTGTTCATCAGTGATATTGGCCTGTAGTGTTCTTTTTTTGTGACATCTTTGTCGGTTTTTGGTATCAGGGTGACGGTGGACTTGTACAATGAGTTTGGGTATATGCTTCCCTCTGCTGTATTTTGGAAGAGTTTGAGAAGGACGGGTGTTAGCTCTTCTCTAAATGATTGATAAAAAGCCATCTGTTCCTGGACTTTTGTTTGTTGGAAGATTTTTAATCACAGTTTCAATTTCAGTGCTTGTGATTGGTTTGTTTATATTTTCTATTTCTTCCTAGTTCAGTCTCGGAAGGTTGTGCTTTTCTAAGAATTGGTCCATTTCTTCCAGGTTGTCCATTTTATTGGCATAGAGTTGCTTGTAGTAACCTCTCATGATCCTTTGTATTTCCGCAGTGTCAGTTGTTACTTCTCCTTTTTCATTGCTAATTCTATTGATTTGAGTCTTCCCCCTTTTTTTTCTTGATGAGTCTGGGTAATGGTTTATCAATTTTGTTTATCTTCTTAAAGAAGTACCTTTTAGTTTTACTGATATTTGCTATTGTTTCCTTCATTTCTTTTTCATTTGTTTCTGATCTGATCTTTATGATTTCTTTCCTCCTGCTAATTTTGGGGTATTTTTGTTCTTCTTCCTCTAATTGCTTTAGGTGTAAGTTTAGGTTTTTTGTTTGAGATGTTTCTTGTTTCTTGAGGTAGGATTATATTTCTATACACTTCCCTTTTAGAACTGCTTTTGATGCATTGCAGAGGTTTTGGTTCGTTGTGTTTTCATTGTCACTTATTTCTAGTTTTTCTTTACTTCCTCTTTGATTTCTTCAGTGATCTCTTGCTTATTTAGTAGTGTATTGTTTAGCCTCCATGTGTTTGTATTTTTTGCAGATTTTTTCCTGTGATTGATATCTAGTCTCATACCATTGTCATCAGAAAAGATACTTGATAACGATTTCAATTTTCTTAAATTTACCAAGGTTTGATTTGTGACCCAAGATATGATCTATCTTGGAGAATGTTCCATGAACACTTGAGAAGAAAGTGTATTCTCTTGTGTTTGGATGGAATGTCCTATAAATATCATTTAAGTCCCTCTTGTTTAATGTATCATTTAAAGCTTGTGTTTCCTGATTTATTTTAATTTTGGATGATCTGTCCACTGGTGAAAGTGGGGTGTTAAAGTCCCCTACTATGATTGTGGTACTGTCAATTTCCCCTTTTATGGCTGTTAGCATTTGCCTTATGTATTGAGGTGCTCTTATGTTGGGTGCATAAATATTTACAATTGTTATATCTTCTTCTTGGATCGATCCCTTGATCATTATGTAGTGTCCTTCTTTGTCTCTTGTAATAGTCTTTATTTTAAAGTCTATTTTGTCTGATATGAGAATTGCTACTCCTGCTTTCTTTTGATTTCCATTTGCATGGAATATCTTTTTCCATCCCCTCAGTTTCAGTCTGTATGTGTCCCAAGTCTGAAGTTGGTCTCTTGTAGACAGCATATTTACTGGTCCTGTTTTTGTATCCATTCAGCCAGTCTGTGTCTTTTGGTTGGAGCATTTAATCCATTTACACTTGAGGTAGTTATCGATATGTGTGTTCCTATTACCATTTTGTTAATTGTTTTGGGTTTGTTATTGCAGGTCTTTTCCTTCTCTAGTGTTTGCTGCCTAGATAAGTTCCTTTAGCATGTGTTGTAAGCTGGTTTGTTGCACTGAATTCTCTTAGCTTTTGCTTGTCTGTAAGGCTTTTGATTTCTCCGTCGAATCTGAATGAGATCCTTCCTGTGTAGAGTAATCTTGGTTGTAGGTTTTTCCCTTTCATCACTTTAAATATGTCCTGCCACTCCCTTCTGGCTTGCAGAGTTTCTGCTGAAAGATCAGCTGTTACCCTTATGGGGATTCATTTGTATGTTATTTGTTGTTTTTCCCTTGCTGCTTTTAATATTTTTTATTTGTATTTAATTTTTGGTAGTTTGATTAATATGTGTCTTGGTGTTTTTCTCCTTGGATTTATCCTTTATGGGACTCTCTGCACTTCCTGGACTTGATTGACTATTTCCTTTCACATATTAGGGAAATATTCAACTATAATCTCATCAAATATTTTCTCAGTCCCTTTCTTTTTCTCTTCTTCTTCTGGGACCCCTATAATTTGAATGTTAGTGCATTTAGTGTTGTCCCAGAGGTCTCTAACAGTGTTTTCAATTCTTTTCATTCTTTTTTTCTTTTTTCAGCTTGCGGTAGTTATTTCAACTACTTAATCTTCCAGGTCACTTATCTATTCTTTTGCTTCAGTTAATCTGCTATTGATTCCTTCTAGAGAATTTTAAATTTCATTTATTATGTTGTTCATCATTGTTTGTTTGCTCTTTAGTTCTTCTAGGTCCTTGTTAAACGTTTCTTGTATTTTCTCCATTCTATTTCCAAGATTTTGGATCAGCTTTACTATCATTACTCTGAATTCTTTTTCAGGTAGACTGCCTATTTCCTGTTCATTTGTTTGTTCTGTTAGGTTTTTGCATTGCTCCTTCCTCTGCTGTGTGCTTCTCTGTCTTCTCATTTTACTTAACTTACTGTGTTTGTGGTTTCCTTTTTGCAGGCTGCAGGTTCGTAGCTCCCATTGTTTTTGGTGTCTGCCCCCAGTGGCTAAGGTTGGTTCAGTGGATTGTGTAGGCTTCCTGGTGGAGGGGACTGATGCCTGTGTTCTGGTGACTGAGGCTAGATCTTGTCTTTCTGATGGGCAGGACTGCATCCAGTGGTGTGTTTTGGGGTGTCTGTGACCTTATTATGATTTTAGGCTGCCTCTCCTAATGAGTGGGGTTGTGTTCTTGTCTTGCTAGTTTTTGGCATAGGGTGTCCACAACAGTAGCTTGCTGGGTTTTGAGTGGATCTGGGTCTTAGTGTTGAGATGGAGATCTCTGGGAGAGCTTTCACCATGTGATATTACATGGAGCTGGGAGTTTTCTGGTGGACAAATGTCCTGAACTCAGCTCTCCTACCTCAGAGGCACAGGCTTGACACCCAGCCAGAGCACCAAGACCCTTTCAGCCACACTGTTCAGAAGAAAAGGGAGGATAAAAAGAAAGAAAGAATGAAAGAAAGAAAGAAAGAAAGAGAGAGAGAGAAAAAAGAAAATAAAGTTATTAAAATAAAAACATAAATTATTAAAAATAAAAAAGTAAAGTAATAAAAAAATTTTTTTAAAAAGAAAGAAAGAAGAGAGCAACCAAATGAAAAAACAAATCCACCAATGATAACAAGTGCTACAAACTATGCTAAAAAAAACCAGACAGACAGAACCCTAGGACAAATGGTAAAATAATGCTATAGGGACAAAATTACATAAAGAAGCATGCACATAGACACTCACAAAAAGAGAAAAAGGAAAAAACGTATATATCTATATATATATAAAAAAGGAAGGGAGCAACCAAATTAATAAACAAATCTACCAATGATAATAAACTCTAAATACTGAACTAAGATAATGTTTAATCCTAAACATAAAACCAGAAGCACATTAGATGCAGAAAGCAAACCCCAAGTCTACAGTTTCTCCCAAAGTTCACCCCTCAATTTAGGGATGATTCGTTGTCTTTTCAGGTATTCTAGAGATGCAGGGTTCCTCAAGGTGATTGTGGAGATTTAATCCACTGCTCCTGAGGCTGCTGGGAGAAATTTCCCTTTCTCTTGTTTTTTCGAGCTGCTGGGGTTCAGCTTTGGATTTGGCGCTGCCTCTGCATGTAGGTCACCTGAAGATGTCTGTTCTTCGCTCAGACAGGACAGGGTTATAGTAGCAGCTGATTAGTGGGCTCTGGCTCACTCAGGCTGCGGGGAGGGAGTGGTATGGAATATGAGGCGAGCCTGCGGCAGCAGAGGGTGATGTGACATTGCAACAGACTGAGGTGCGCTGTGTGTTCTCCTGGGGAAGTTGTGCCTGGATCACAGGACCCCGGCAGTGGCGGGGTGTCTTGATGAGGCTCAAGATGTTGCTGGATGCCAGTTTCTGAGAGTCATGTATTCTAAGTTTTAGAATTGAGTTTGTACCTTTAAAATAACGGTGGTGGTTCTTAACACTAGCATTTGTACATGCTGATGATTTGCAATTATTTGTGAGTTATGTTATAAGTAAAGTAAAAACTAGAGTCATATTTACTAATACTATAACATTATCTTCCTCACTGGTATTCTGATTTCTTCCTTGAATATGAGAGAATAGGGTAAGATACAGAAGGTATGTAGGAAATTACTCGCAACCTACCTCTCAGTTTGTTTTAATCCCAGGTCACACTTACTGATTGAGCATTACTAGTTGTGAGGGTTGAGTTATTTTTATGTTGTGAGATATGATTTTAGAGCTATATTTATTATATTTATCCATGGATGAATATCTGCTTCAGACTATGATGGAGTGACTGGTACTAGGCTAGTCCTCCTGCCATAAATATGAGTAAAAAACTAGTTAAGTGGACACATGTATGCAACAACTGTGCATTAGACAATAAGCAGCTCATGAGATCCACAAAAGCTGGAAACAAGCAAGGCAAGCCCTATGGTAACTCTACTTTCTCCCTAGAAGCATTTACTAGACCTCAGCAAAGGTAGCAGAAACCAAGCAAAATCCAATGGTCTTGCTGAGCTGAGACAGAGATTAAAGTTTGGAGAAGCTGAAGCTGCCAAAATTTGTAGGATGAAGTTATACAGATTAAGGAGCTACTCAGAAAACAAGCTTAAAAAATCTGTGTGTAATACTTTTGAGTTTTTAGTTGAATAGTAAGTTTCATGTGTATAAGGTAAGACTCCACAAGGCTTGGCAAAGAACAGTTACTGGGAAAGAACAGCTACCAGGGCTCAAATGGTGGGGAGCCATTTGGTATCCAATCAGCTGGTGTAGAGAGACCTCATGCAATACCCAGGGTATTTGATAAAGATCTCAGAAAGTCCAAGCCTTAGGAGTAAGACCAAATTAATCCTTGAGTAAAGACTACTCTAGACCTGACCTAACATAACAACAACAGCAGCAGCAGCAGCAGCAGTAGCAATAACAACATGTCCAAAGAATCAAGCTGTTCTATAAGTAAATTAACTGCCTGCCAAGTCAAAGGCTAACATTTTTCAAAGGAAACAACAAAGCCCAGACACTGAACACCTTAACATTTACAATATTCAGCTTTCAACCAAAAATATATGACATGTGAAAAAATAGAAAAAAGTGAAGCACAGTAGTAGAAATGGACCCAGAAATGAGAGAGGTGATGGAATTAGCAGATAAGGAAATTAAAATACTTATTATAACTATGTCAAGAATTTAAAGGAAACATGAACACAATGAATAGAGAAATGAAAACTATAAAAAAAGGAGTCTTCTAGAGATAAAAATACAATGGCTGAAATGGAAAATTCACTCAATAGATTTAAGACAAATTGATCACTTAAAAAGAAAACATCAGCAAATTTGGAGACTGGAAAAAAAAAATAGAGTTTTACAGACCTGTGGGCACTCAAGTAATTTTGAATGTATTTCATTGGCATCTCAGAAAAAGGTCGAGAAAAGAAAAATAGTTGTCTATTCTTAAATTATTTATGAAGTACTATAATATTATTTGAAGGTAGATTGCTATAAGCTGATGATATTGTAAACCCAGAGCAATAATTAAAAAAATATAAAACAAAGAGGTATACACTTATCAATTAAAAGAAGAGATAGAATGGAATACAGAAAAGAAAAATCAATTTTTTTCCAAAAGAAGGAATTAAAAAGACAGATAACAAACAGGAAAATGGTATACTTAAATTCAACCATATCAAAATTGCATGAAATAAAAATGGCCTAACCATATCTATTAAAAGTCAAAAATTGTTATATTGAATTAAAAAAATAAGGCATGGCTAAATACCATTTATAAGAAAAAAACCAGATAGTTTAATGTAAAATAATGGAAAAGTTATACCATGCAAAAACATAGTAAATATGTAGTGGCTTTATTCATATCAGACAATGTAGACTTTAGGACAAAAAATATTTTTAGAGCTTTTAGAGGGGTATTAAAAGGATCAAATTATTAGGTACATATAACAATCTTAAGTACATACACACTTAATGACAGTTATAAAATACATGGAGAAAACCTGACAAACTGAACAGATGAAATAGAAAAAATCCACAATAATAATTGGTGATCTCAACATTATTTTTTCAGCAATTGATAGAACAAGAAGAAAGAAAATCAGTAATGAGGACATCTTAAAAAAACAATATTAACCAACCTGACCTCATTGACATTTGTAGAATACTGCATTCAACAACAGTATCATACAAATCCTTTTGAATATTTAAAAGGATTTAAATCATACAGATCATACAGAGTATGTTTTCTTACCATAATGGAACTTATATACAGAATACATTGAAAGAACCTCTTAAAACTCAATACTAATAAGTTAAATAATCTAATAAAAAATGAGTAAAACATTTGAGGATACTTGAAACAAAAAAAAAGATGTACAAAACACCAATAAATGCATGAAATAATTTTCAACATCCTTAGTCATTAGGAAAAAGCAAATTAAAGTCACAAAATTTATCTCTATATACACACTTGAATGGCTAGAATGTGGAACAGCCAGAATTGTCATACATAGCTGATGGGAGGATAAAATGGTACAACTAATTTGAAATATAGTTTGTCAATTTCTCATAAAAAAACACTTAAAACAGAAATTCAGCTCTTAGATATTTATCCAATAGAAATAGAAACATATGTCCTCACAAAGATTTGTGTACAAAAGCTATAGTAGATGATGATGATGATGATGATTTCCAAACTAGAAACATGTAAAAGTTCATTGGTTAAGCCAATTAACCCTACTACTCAGAAACGAAGAACAGATTATTGACATGTGCAACAATATGGATAAAGTTCAAAACCACTACACTGAGCAAATAATTATGCACATATACGTACACCACACATGTATACACATGTACTTCATGATCCTATTTATATGAAACTCTAGAAGGGACAAATATAATATGTAAAGACAAAAGTAGATTAGTGGTTACCTGATGTGTTAAGTTGGAAAAACTGACTGGGAAAAGGTAAAAGGATAATTTGGGGGTAATAAAATTGTTCTTGATATTCCTTCATTGTGGTGGTGGTCATGCAACTCTACATATTTGTAAAAGTGCATCCAATTGTAGACTTAAAGTGTATGTACTTTAAATGAAGAGTTAGGCAAAATCAACTGAAAACATTATGAGTAGTCCATCTACATGTATATTGTAGATATAAGCAGGAGCAGTGCTAAGAGGTATTTCCATTACTAATAAAATTATAATGACTAGGGCATAGCCATACCATGTCAGTTTTTTATAAATTCCAAGACAGGTATATAAATTTTGGTTTTAACTTTGGTAGGAAAGATAATTCTAAATTCTAGGCTATAATCCCCTTAAAAATAAATACTTATCTACAATGGGAGGGTGTTTAACATTACTATATAAAGCTTAACAAATACTATCTCTTCATTACACTATTTGAGGTTTTTTATGGTGTCGTCAAAGTCTGTCTACAGCAAAGGGAGTGTGCTTTGCACTTGAATGACATCTGTCATGGCAAGTAGCTGAAAAAAATGAAAGACAGAACTGGGTGAATACGTGGACACTTCACAGATTTGTAAGCAGTGGATACCTTGATAAAATTGTTTTATCAAAAAACGAAACTCTGACAATAATATAGGCTAATGGAGGGATAACTTGATGTCTGGGAGACCAGTGGAGGCTATTGCAATAGTCCAGGCAGGAAATAATGATGGTTTGAATTAAGGCAGTGGAGTGGAAATCAGAGCATATGTTAAAGAGATTGTCGTTATGGTTTGGTTAGTTACAAATTTAATAACCTTCAATGGAATCTTTTGGGTGTCCATCTCATTGAAAATAAAATTGAGTATTCTCACAGCCTATGAAGTCCTGCATTATAGGGTCTCTGCCTACTCCTCAACTTTCCTGCTGCCCTTCTACTGAGCGCCAACCAGTGACGTACTCAACTTCAAACACAGGTCATTGCCTCCTCAGAGACTTTGCATTTACTCTTCCCTCAGCCTGAAATGCTCTTCAGACATACCTTCTCATGGCTGACTCCCTCTCATCGTTTAGGCCTCAGTTCAAGTTTCAACTTTTTTGGAAAACTCTTTCCTAACCATACTCCTGCCCATCCAATCTTTTTTTTTTGGTAAGCAAAATAATATATATTTTTTTAATCTAATTTAATTTTTAACATCTTTATTGGAGTATAATAGCTTAACAATGGTGTGTTAGTTTCTGCTTTATAACAAAGTGAATCATTTATACATATACATATGTCCCCATATCTCTTTCCTCTTGCATCTCCCTCCCTCCCACCCTCCTTATCCCACCCCTCTAGGTCAGACCGAGCTGATCTCCCTGTGCTATGTGGCTGCTTCCCACTAGCTATCTATTTTACATTTGGTAGTGTATATACGTCTATGCCACTCTCTCACTTTGTCCCAGCTTACCCGTCCCCCTCCCCGTACCCTCAAGTCCATTCTCAAGTAGGTCTGCATCTTTATTCCCGTCTTGTCTCTAGGTTCTTCTGACCTTTTTTTTTCTTTTTTTTTTTAAGATTCCATATATATGTGTTAGCTTACGGTATTTGTTTTTCTCTTTCTGACTTACTTCACTCTGTATGACAGTCTCTAGGTCCATCATGGAGATCACCTTCCTCCTCACAAATACATCAGAAATACATTTGCCCATCCACTCATCACATTATGCTCTTATACTGAGCATGGATCACAATATAAGATTATGCATGTATTTATTGTCTGTCATTGCCACTGCCACTATAATGTAAAATTTACAAGGGTACCTTGGATGTCTTATTCCCCATTGTAGTCACAGTGCCTAGAACAATGCGTGGTACAGATATTTCTGGGATGGATCAGTGGGGGTATGCTTGCTATATATTTGAATGTTTCAGAATAATAAAGATTACTAATGAAAAAAATCATCAAAATACATTATCATAAATTTATAAATATACATATTCTGATAAATACATAAATATGTATATTCTGATTATATATGTTGCATTATTTTAGAGAGGTTTATAGGACTCAAGGTAAGAGTGACTAAAAGTTATATCTGTCCTCTACGATATAAATTTTATCATCATCTCCTTTATTATCATATTGTACTTCTCACTACTGAACCTGTTTTCTGGATCATTATTTATTCATTCATTCAGCCCTTACTGAGAACCTCTAGGCATATAAAGATGAAGAAATTCATAATTCCATAGGTGCCAAATAAGATGCATGGGAAAAGTCCTGAGATGGAAGAGATAATCTGTGTTTGGAAGAGGAGTTGAGGAAGTGGGAAAATCTTTGAAAAGGACTTGACATTTCAGCTTGGTTGTAAATGATAATAAAAGTATATCAGGTAGAGAGATGAGAAATGGCTTTTCAGGCAGAGGGGAAAACTTGAGCAAAGGCAAAGGCATAGAAGCTGAGAGGGTCATTTGTGGTAACTAAAGAACAGTGTGTGTTGGAGAGTGGTAGAAAATGATGTTGGAGAAATATGTTGAAATTTGGTAATGAAGGACCTCCAATGCCATACCAAGAATTTTATCCAGTAGGTAATTGAGGAACCATCAAAGGATTTTATCTAGGAATGTGATGTGATCAGATTTGTGATTTAAAAGATAATTATTGCAGTGGTTAGAATGAGAGAGTAAGCGTAAAGGCATGGAGATTAGTTGAAAAACCATTACAATTTTCAGGCAAGAAATGAGGCCTAAATTAAGGCAGTGGCAGTATGAATAGGGAGGAAAAGACTGATTTCAGGATTGGAATTGATGGGTCTTGGGACCTATAAAAGAGTGAGGGAAAATGAGGGGATAGAGCTGACGCTGAGTTTCTGGTTGGGAGTCTTGTAGATGGGTCTGTAATTGATACACTGTGACCTGCAATTGATTGGTTCTCCCTGGTTTACCTCATTTCCTTCATTGACTTTTCTCCCCAATTTTAACTCCAGGACAGAGGTTTCCTTTTACTATGGGCTCATTAATACCTCTTTTCATTCACCAGGTATAGAACGAGCTAGCTAATCAATCTGCATGAGTAACCTCTCCTTTTCCTCTGTGTTAGCAGCTGAGTATCTTACAGATTGATTCAATATGCTCTAAATTCTGTCAAAACTGCTTCAGGATACCTAGAGGGCTGTTTCACTGCCTTGTAAGTTTGCACATCTTCTAACAACCTGCTGTAGTATTTTAATTCATTCAACTTTTTCTTATTATCCCTTTATATCCACTTATATCAGTCCATAGATGATATTAACTCCATCCTCAATGGTCTGTAAAAGTTTGTTCTTAGTCCTTATGTAAGGTGTAGATTTCTGACTGTGGATTCCATGCTCAGATGAGTACTGTGGGCAGGGAAACAATGTATAAAGGGTAGTTTCTTACTTTTCAGAATTTACAGCATAGATGAAGAGATGAGACTCTTTATCCCTTCTTTCTTCCTTTTCTTCCTTCCTTCCTTCCTCAATTAAATTAAATATAACTATGTGAAGGCAGCAAAGATAAACAAGGTATGAAAGTTTTTGATCACATAATAACCAATGATTAAGTGACAGATTATATGGCACAGAGCTGAAGTCTGGATAACAGGGAAGGCCTCATAGAGAAACCAGTACATGTTAAGGGAATATGTATTATTATTATTAGTAGTAGGTGTAAGAACTCTCATAGGTATAGAACATCTTGATTTTAGGAAATTAATACAAAAATCAGGATATTCATGTATTGAAAAACATGGACTAGCTAATGTTAATATAGTTAGATGTATTTAAGGGTGGTCTTTTGAGATCATGAGTAAACCAAGACTGTTAAAGTGAATAGAATTTTCTAGGAATATGTGGCAGGACTCTGTCTTTAACCTTGTCTTATTCATCAGTGATTAGTTAAAGTCATACAAATCTGGCTTATCTAAATATATTATAGACAGTGAAATAAGCTTTCATTAGACAGCAAATTACATCAAGGTTAAATATGAACATGGAAGTATAAAAGTTCTGAGTCAAAAATAACAAAGTAAAATTGAACTTAGGTTCAAAAAATATACTAAGATAGTGTCAGGGCAACCTCCCTTGACAAGTGACCCATGGAAAACTTTTTGGAGTTGTAGTTGCCCATGAGATCTGTGAGACTGGATGTGACATTGCCACTAAAAAACTAATCAAGTACCTTATTCTACATCAGTGAAAAAATACTGGGGGTGGAGGACAACATTTCCCTGAAAATGGTGTTAGCTAAACCACAAGTAATGTCGAATACTCAGTTCTGTATTCCTTAGGTTTAGAGGGTTATATACAAACTAGAGCATGCCCTGAGAATACCAGTTATGACTTTCCAGAAACCTCATCACATAGGAAGCAGACAAGACATGACTACAAGAAAAAACTGCAATAAAACAAAACAAAATCCAAAGAAACTTCAAAGTTTTGAAAGATCATGGAAGAGTGAATAAGTTTGTTCTTTCTTGTATTAGAGGGCAGAAACATCATCAATAGGTACAAATTTTGGTGAGGCAAATTTGGACTCAAATCAGAGAATTAGTTCTAGAAACAATTGAGGTAGTTCCCATCATCTACACAATAAGTGCCCTTTCACTGAGAGTGTTCCACAGTCTAGATAGGTGGTCATTTGTCAGAGATGTAATTAAATGAAATGCTGTATGGGTGGAGAGCTAGATGAGATGATCTATAAGCTTTCTTCCAATGCCAAGTCCAAACACAGCCTTATCTTTGTATCTTCTCTTAGTAAAGAAAGTTGTACAAGAAAGAATTATGGGGAGGGAAATGGAGGGAAGAATATTGAATATTCTTTCTACTGTATTGTAAAGAATGTATAGAACATAAGGAAAATTTTGGTAGACATTTTGGAAGTTGTTTTGAATTGATTTAAGCCAAGAATGGAATCCTTTACTTCACTTTAGTACCAAGGTGAAAAGGGAACCAGTAATGCCTTCCAGGAATCTTTTTGAAATTATTGTCTATTGTGGAAAAGATTAAAAAAAAAAAACACTTATTAGGCTTCTAGTTAAGACATTTTATTCCACAAATACAGATTCTTAGCATAAACAAGACACTTAATATTTGCCAAGTTCTTCTTTTTTTTTTTTTTTTTGCTGTATGCAGGCCTCTCACTGTTGTGGCCTCTCCCGTTGCGGAGCATAGGCCCCAGATGCACAAGCTCAGCGGCCATGGCTCACGGGCGCAGCCGCTCCGCGGCACGTGGGATCTTGCCAAACCGGGGCACGAACCCGTGTCCCCTGCATCGGCAGGCGGACTCTCAACCACTGAGCCATCAGGGAAGTCCACCAAGTTCTTCTTTAAGAGTTATTAATTTGTCTTCACAACAACCCATGGGAGAGCAATGAAGTTTATCGTTATTTAGCAGATGAAAAAACTAAGGCCACAGGTATGTAGTCACCAAGTCTATCATTTTTTCAGAAGACTTGAAGGGTTTTTGTTGTTGTTGTTGTTTGTTGTTGCTGTCTCGATACTATATGTACAGACAGTGAACCTAACGAGCCAATGAGTTGATGTGATTCATTTGCTAACATTGCCCTAAACCTCAAGCTAACTTTTTTCTGAGTCTCATTCCTTGAACTTGGCTAATAGTTTTGTAGCTATAGGTGTAGTTATATGTGTAGTTAACACATTTTTTATTTGTAACTCATTTTGGCTGTTTACAAAGAAGCTTTAAACTATTAAATCTCATTTAACAGGCAAAATTAAATTTGTTTTGACTACTCTATATGCCTTAAACAGTTGTTTTTAAGTTGTTTTAAATCCAAGGCACATATCTAAACAAATTTGTTTACCATTGGCTGAATAAAGTTGAAATTCAGACAACATAGTTCTTAAAATCTATTACTTGGCAAACAGAATTATTTTAAATTACTGCATTAGCACTGACTCATTCAGAATAGCATCTGCTGGAAGACCACCAAAGAATCCCAGGGATTTGATTCAGTCATTACAATGACAATAAACAACAAATTGGCAACCTCTAGCGCTGACAATTTTATTGAAACACATTATATTGTTTTCAAAACTTTAGCAGAATCTACATCAGTGATCTGAACTTAAAAAAATTCTATATACCACTCTTCCTTATTTCATATTACTCAGCATTGCCAGATTCTTTAATTTTGCTGGTCTAATGGAGATAAAATTACATGACACTGAAGTCTTAATTTGCCTATCTTTTGTTGCTAATGCAATTGTGAATTTTTTCAAATATTTATTCACCGTTTGTGTGTTCTTTACTGTGAAATAACTATTTACATCTTTTGCTAATTTTCTATGGGCTTTTTGCCCTTTCCTTATTGATTTCCTGGATTTTAAAATACAAATAGTAAACTTTTGGTTATATATTTTACCAATGCCTTCTCTAAGTTTATGGTTAGTTTTATTTTTTAATATTTCCTTATGAATTTTTTTGCTTATTTTTTTAGGGTGGGGAATATATGTTAATAATTTATTAAATAACAAAATCAACTTTTTAGAAAAAAAATTTAAGTTGAATGTTCTGCATAGTTGTTTAAATTATGCCTATGGAAAATAAAGGTTTTTTTTTTTTTGCGGTATGCGGGCCTCTCACTGTTGTGGCCTGCAGAGCACAGGCTCCGGACGCGCAGGCTCAGTGGCCATGTCTCACGGGCCTAGCCGCTCCGCGGCATGTGGGATCTTCTCAGACCGGGGCACGAACCCGTGCCCCCTGCATCGGAAGGCGGACTCTCAATCCCTGCGCCACCAGGGAAGTCCAAATAAAAGCCTTTTGTATGCAACACAATTAACTCTGGTGGATAGTAGGTTAACCAAAAACGTTGAAGTAGGCAATCATAAAATATGATATAATAAGAAATACAACTGGGAAAAAACTGATTTGGGAACAAATTGAAATGTTTTTGGTAAATATAGCTCAAATATGGAATAACTAGAAAGCAGGTCACTAGCTTCTGAAAGTCAACCTGTAGTCAGTATATTCTGCTGAGGAAATGTTCTGTTAATCATTTCTTAACACCAAGGTAGGCAAATTGACCAATTTTGCCCTTTTTGGTTACTAGATTTGGGGTTCTTGTTTAAGAAATACTTCTCTACCAGTGATGATAAAGATATTCTCTTATATTTCCTCTAAAATTTGTAAAGATTAGCTTTTTACATATATGTACTTAATCCATCTAGAATATGGATTGAGATTCAATTTTATGTTTTCTAAATGGATTATCAGTTTTTCTAATACAATTTCTTGACTAGTATTTTCTTTCTTAAATAACCTGCAATGTCACTGACACATGGGTGTATGTGGGTCCATTTCTGTATCCTTTATTATATTTCTTTGATTAATTTTTGTATATTTGTGTAAAACATCATTGGCTTAATTAATACAGTTTTATAATAAGCCTTGATTTCTGGTAGAAATATCCCACTTAACTTGTTTCTCCCTGCCCTTTTGGGAGTGTCTTGGCTTATCTTAGAACTTTGCCTATATTCATTTTAGAATGCTTGTTAAATTTCTCAAATATTTGGTTTGAATTTTGAGTGGAATTTTATTGCCTCTAAGATTAATTTTGAGGAAAACTACTAACTTAACTACATTAAGCCATCCTATCCATGAATGTGGTACATTTCTCAGTTTATTTAGGTATTTCAATTCCATATGGAATCTTTCTTCTCCCTGAAGAATACTTTTTCTATTTTATTTAGTTCACACCTGAATTATTTTTTTGTTTGTTTGAAAAAGTCTTTAGTTTTTATTTTTGAGAATTGTTTCTCTTAGGCATAACATTTTATGGTAGCAGGTATTTTATTTCAGCATTTTGAAAAATCATTCCATTGTCTTCTGGCTTTGACTTTTTCTCTAGGGAAGTTAGCTATTAGTCTTTTTTCTCTTTTTCTTTTTTTTTTACATCTTTATTGGAGTATAATTGCTTTACAATGGTATGTTAGTTTCTGCTTTATAACAAAGTGAATCAGTTATACATATACATATGTTCCCATATCTCTTCCCTCTTACATCTCCCTCCCTCCCAACCTCCCTATCCTCCAGGCGGTCACAAAGCACCAAGCTGATCTCCCTGTGCTATGCGGCTGCTTCCCACTAGCTATCTACCTTACGTTTGGTAGCGTATATATGTCCATGCCTCTCTCTTGCTTTGTCACAGCTTACCCTTCCCCCTCCCCATACCCTCAAGTCCATCCTCTAGTAGGTCTGTGTCTTTATTCCTGTCTTACCCCTAGGTAAGACATTTTTTCCCCTTAAATTCCATATATATGTGTTAGCATACGGTATTTGTCTTTCTCTTTCTGACTTACTTCACTCTGTATGACAGACTCTAGGTCAATCCACCTCATTGCAAATAGCTCAATTTCATTTCTTTTTATGGCTGAGTAATATTCCATTGTATATATGTGCCACATCTTCTTTAACCATTCATCGGATGATGGACACATATGTTGTTTACATCTCCGGGCTATTGTAAATAGAGCTGCAATGAACATTTTGGTACATGACTTTGAATTATGGTTTTCTCAGGGTATATGCCCAGTAGTGGGATTGCTGGGTCATACGGTAGTTCTATTTGTAGCTCTTTAAGGAACCTCCATACTGTTCTCCACAGTGGTTGTATCAATTTACATTCCCACCGGCAGTGCAAGAGGGTTCCTTTTTCTCCAGCATTTATTGTTTCTAGATTTTTTGATGATGGCCATTCTGACCAGTGTGAGATGATATCTCATTGTAGTTTGGACTTGCATTTCTCTAATGACTAATAATGTTGAGCATTCTTTCATGTTTTTGTTGGCAATCTGTATATCTTCTTTGGAGAAATGTCTATTTAGGTCTTCTGCCCATTTTTGGATTGGGTTGTTTGGTTTGTTGTTATTGAGCTGCATGAGCTGCTTATAAATTTTGGAGATTAATCCTTTGTCAGTTGCTTCATTTGCAAATATTTTCTCCCATTCTGAGGGTTGGCTTTTGGTCTTATTTATGGTTTCCTTTGCTGTGCAAAAGCTTTGAAGTTTCATTAGGTCCCATTTGTTTATTTGTGTTTTTATTTCCATTTCTCTAGGAGGTGGGTCAAAAAGGATCTTGCTGTGATTTATGTCATAGAGTGTTCTGCCTATGTTTTCCTCTAAGAGTTTGGTAGTTTCTGGGCTTATATTTAGGTCTTTAATCCATTTTGAGCTTATTTTTGTGTATGGTGTTAGGGAGTGATCTAATCTCATACTTTTACATGTACCTGTCCAGTTTTCCCAGCACCACTTATTGAAGAGGCGTTCTTTCTCCACTGTACATTCCTGCCTCCTTTATCAAAGATAAGGTGACCATATGTGCGGGGGTTATCTCTGGGCTTTCTATCCTGTTCCATCGATCTATCTTTCTGTTTTTGTGCCAGTACCATACTGTCTTGATTACTGTACCTTTGTAGTATAGTCTGAAGTCAGGGAGCCTGATTCCTCCAGCTCCGTTTTTCGTTCTCAAGATTGCTTTGGCTACTCGGGGTCTTTTAGTTTCCATACAAATTGTGTAAGTTTTTGTTCTAGTTCTGTGAAAAATGCCAGTGGTAGTTTGATAGGGATTGCATTGAATCTGTAGATTGCTTTGGGTAGTAGAGTCATTTTCACAATGTTGATTCTTCCAATCCAAGAACATGGTATATCTCTCCAACTATTTGTATCATCTTTAATTTCTATCATCAGTGTCTTATAATTTTCTGCATATAGGTCTTTTGTCTCCTTAGGTATGTTTATTCCTAGATATTTTATTCTTTTAGTTGCCATGGTAAATGGGAGTGTTTTCTTGATTTCACTTTCAGATTTTTCATCATTATTGTATAGGAATGCAAGAGATTTCTGTGCATTAATTTTGTATCCTGCTACTTTACCAAATTCATTGATTAGCTCTAGTAGTTTTCTGGTAGCATCTTTAGGATTCTCGATGTATAGTATCATGTCATCTGCAAACAGTGACAGCTTTACTTCTTTTCCGATTTGGATTCCTTTTATTTCCTTTTCTTCTCTGATTGCTGTGGCTAAAACTTCCAAAACTCTGTTGAATAAGAGTGGTGCGAGTGGGCAACCTTGTCTTGTTCCTGATCTTAGTGGAAATGCTTCCAGGTTTTCACCACTGAGGATGATGTTGGCTGTGGGTTTGTCATATGTGGCCTTTATTATGTTGAGGAAAGTTCACTCTATGCCTACATTCTGCAGGGTTTTTATCATAAATGGGTGTTGAATTTTGTCAAAAGCTTTCTCTGCATCTATTGAGATGATCATATGGTTTTTCTCCTTCAATTGGTTAATATGGTGTATCACGTTTATTGATTTGCGTATATTGAAGAATCCTTGCATTCCTGGAATAAACCCCACTTGATCATGGTGTATGATCCGTTTAATGTGCTGTTGGATTCTGTTTGCTAGTATTTTGTTGAGCTTTTTTGCATCTATGTTCATCAGTGATGTTTTCTTTCTTTGTGACATCCTTGTCTGGTTTTGGTAACAGGGTGATGGTGGCATCATAGAATGAGTTTGGGAGTGTTCCTCCCTCTGCTATATTTTGGAAGAGTTTGCGAAGGATAGGTGTTAGCTCTTCTCTAAATGTTTGATAGAATTCGCCTGTGAAGCCATCTGGTCCTGGGCTTTTGTTTGTTGGAAGATTTTTAATCACAGTTTCAATTTCAGTGCTTGTGATTGGTCTGTTCATATTTTCTATTTCTTCCTGATTCAGTCTTGGCGGGTTGTGCATTTCTAAGAATTTGTCCATTTCTTCCAGGTTGTCCATTTTATTGGCATAGAGTTGCTTGTAGTAATCTCTCATGATCTTTTGTATTTCTGCAGTGTCAGATGTTACTTCTCCTTTTTCATTTCTAATTCTATTGATTTGAGTCTTCTCCCTTCTTTTCTTGATGAGTCTGGCTAATGGTTTATCTATTTTGTTTATCTTCTCAAAGAACCACCTTTTAGTTTTATTGATCTTTGCTATCGTTTCCTTCATTTCTTTTTCATTTATTTCTGATCTGATTTTTATGATTTCTTTCGTTCTGCTAACTTTGGGTTTTTTTTTTTTTTTCATCTTTCTCTAATTGCTTTAGGTGCAAGGTTAGGTTGTTTATTTGAGATGTTTCCTGTTTCGCAAGGTAGGATTGTATTGCTGTAAACTTCCCTCTTAGAACTGCTTTTGCTGCATCCCATAGATTTTGGGTCATCGTGTCTCCATTGTCATTTGTTTCTAGGTATTTTTTATTTCCTCTTTGACTTCTTCAGTGATCACTTCGTTATTAAGTAGTGTATTGTTTAGCCTCCATGTGTTTGTTTTTTTTACAGATCTTTTCCTGTAATTGATATTTAGTCTCATAGCATTGTGGTCGGAAAAGATACGTGATACAATTTCAATTTTCTTAAATTTACCAAGACTTGATTTGTGACCCAAGATATGATCTATCCTGGAGAATGTTCCATGAGCACTTTCGAAAAATGTGTATTCTGTTGTTTTTGGATGGAATGTTCTATAAATATCAATTAAGTCCATCTTGTTTAATGTATCATTTAAAGCTCGTGTCTCCTTATTTATTTTCATTTTGGATGATCTGTCAGTTGGTGAAAATGGGGTGTTAAAGTCCCCTTCTATGAATGTGTTACTGTTGATTTCCCCTTTTTCGGCTGTTAGTATTTGACTTATGTATTGAGGTGCTCCTATGTTGGGTGAATAAATATTTATAATTGTTATATCTTCTTCTTGGATCCATCCCTTGATCATTATGTAGTGTCCTTCTTTGTCTCTTGTAATAGTCTTTATTTTAAAGTCTATTTTGTCTGATATAGAATTGCTACTCCAGCTTTCTTTTGGTTTCCATTTGCATGAAATATCTTTTTCCATCCCCTCACTTTCAGTCTGTATGTGTCTGTAGGTCTGCTGGGGGTCTCTTTTAGACAGCAAATATATGGGTCTTAGTTTTTGTATCCATTCAACCAATCTGTGTCTTTTGGTGGGAGCATTTAGTCCATTTATATTTAAGGTAGTTATCTATATGTATGTTCCTATTCCCATTTTCTTAATTGTTTTGGGTTTGTTATTGTAGGTCTTTTCCTTCTCTTGTGTTTCTTGCCTAGAGAAGTTCGTTTAGCAGTTGCTGTGAAGCTGGTTTGGTGGTGCTGAGCTCTCTCAGCTTTTGCTTGTCTGTAAGGTTTTTAATTTCTCCATCAAATCTGAATGAGATCCTTGCTGGGTAGAGTAATCTTGGTTGCAGGTATTTCTCCTTTATCACTTTAAATATGTCCTGCCAGTCCCTTCTGGCTTGCAGAGTTTCTGCTGAAAGATCAGCTGGTAACCTTATGGGGATTCCCTTGTGTGTTATTTGTTGTTTTTCCCTTTTAATATGTTTTCTTTGTATTTAATTTTTGACAGTTTGATTAATATGTGTCTTGGCATATTTCTCCTTGGATTTATTGTGTATGGGACTCTCTGTGCTTCCTGCACTTGATTAACTATTTCCTTTCCCATATTAGGGAAGTTTTCAACTATAATCTCTTCAAATATTTTCTCAGTCCCTTTCTTTTTCTCTTCCTCTTCTGGAACCCCTATAATTCAAATGTTCGTGTGTTTAATGTTGTCCCACAGGTCTCTGAGACTGTCCTCAGTTCTTTTCATTCTTTTTTCTTTATTCTGCTCTGCAGTAGTTATTTCCACTATTTTATCTTCCAGGTCACTTATCCGTTCTTCTGCCTCAGTTATTCTGCTATTGATCCTGTCTAGAGTATTTTTAATTTCATTTATTGTGTTGTTCATCGTTGTTTGTTTTATCTTTAGTTCTTCTAGTTCCTTGTTAAATGTTTCTTGCATTTTGTCTATTCTATTTCCAAGATTTTGGGTCATCTTTACTATCATTATTTGAATTCTTTTTCATGTAGACTGCCTATTTTCTGTTCATTTATTAGGTCTGGTGGGTTTTTATCTTGCTCCTTCATCTGCTGTGTGTTTTTCTGTCTTCTCATTTTGCTTATCTTACTCTGTTTGGGGTCTCTTTTTTGCAGGCTGCAGGTTCGTAGTTCCCGTTGTTTTTGGTGTCTGTCTCCAGTGGCTAAGGTTGGTTCAGTGGGTTGTGTAGGCTTCCTGGTGGAGGGGACTAGTGCCTGTGTTCTGGTGGATGAGGCTAGATCTTGTCTTTCTGGTAGGCAGGTCCACGTCTGGTGGTGTGTTTTGGAGTGTTTGTGGACTTATTATGATTTTAGGCAGCCTCTCTGCTAATGGGTGGGATTGTGTTCCTGTCTTGCTAGTTGTTTGGCATAGGATGTTCAGCACTGTAGCTTGCTGGTCATTGAGTGAAGCTGGGTGCTGGTGTTGAGATGGAGATCTCTGGGAGATTTTCATCATTTGATATTATGTGGAGCTGGGAGTTGTCTTGTGGGCCAGTGTCCTGAAATTGGCTCTCCCTCCTCAGAGGCACAGCACTGACTCCTGGCTGCTGCAGCAAGAGCCTTTCATCCACACGGCTCCAAATAAAATGGAGAAAAATTAGAAAGAAAGAATGAGTAGAAGTAGAAAGAGAGAAAGAAAGAAAGAAAGGAGGGAGGGAGGGAGGAAGGAGGGAAGGAAGGAAAAAAAGAAAGGAGATAAAGTAAAATAAAATAAAGTAAGACAAAATATAATAAAGTTATTAAAATAAAAAAAATAATTATTAAATGAAAAACAAGAAAAAAATTAAGAAAACAAACAAAAAAGCCGGACAGATAGAACCCTAGGACAAATGGTGGAAGCAAAGCTATAGAGACAAAATCTCACACAGAAGCATATACATACACACTCACAAAAAGAGGAAAAGGGGAAAAAATCATAAATCTAGCTCTCAACGTCCACCTCCTCAATTTGGGATGATTTGTTGTCTAAAGGAGGGAAGGAAGGAAAGAAAGAAAGAAAGAAGATAAAGTAAAATAAAGTTATTAAAATAAAAAAAATAATTATTAAGAAAAATTTTTTTTTAAAAAAAGGGACGGATAGAACCGTAGGACAAATGGTGGAAGCAAAGCTATACAGACAAAATCTCACACAGAAGCGTATACATACACACTCACGAAAAGAGGAAAAGGGGAAAATATCATAAATCTTGCTCTCAAAGTCCACTTCCTTAATTTGGGATGATTCGTTGTATATTCATGTATTCCACAGATGCAGGGTACATCAAGTTGATTGTGGAGCTTTAATCCACTGCTTCTGAGGCTGCTGGGAGAGATTTCCCTTTCTCTTCTTTGTTCTCACAGCTCCAGGGCTCAGCTTTGGATTTGGCCCCGCCTCTGCGTGTAGGTCTCTGGAGCAGAGGGGAGGGAGGGGCACGGCCTGCCGGGCGAGCCTGCGGTGGCAGAGGCCGGCATGATATTGCACCAGCCTGAGGCGTGGCGTGCGTTCTCCAGGAGGAGTTGACCCTGGATCCCATGACCCTGACAGTGGCGGGCTGCACAGGCTTCCCGGAAGGGGGTGTGGATAGTGACCTGCGCTTGCACACAGGCTTCTTGGTGGCGGCAGCAGCAGCCTTAGCGTCTCATTCCTGTCTCTGGGTTCCACGCTTTTAGCCGCAGCTCGAGCCCGTCTCTGGAGCTCCTTTAAGCAGCGCTCTTAATCCCCTCTCCTCGCACACCAGGAAACAAAGAGGTAAGAAAAAGTCTCTTGCCTCTTTGGGAGGTCCAGACTTTTCCCCGGACTCCCTCCTGGCTAGCCTTGGTGCACTAACCCCCCTGCAGGCTGTGTTCACGCTGCCAACCCCAGTCCTCTCCCAGCGCTCCAACCGAAGCCCGAGCCTGAACCCCCAGCCCCACCTGCCCCGGCGGGTGAGCAGACAAGCCTCTCGGGCTGGTGAGTGCCAGTCGGCACTGATCCTCTGTGCGGGAATCTCTCCGCTTTGCCCTCCGCACCCCTGTTGCTGTGCTCTCCTCCGCGGCCTGAAGCGTCCCCCCTCTGCCACCCGCAGTTGCCGCCCGTGAAGGGGCTTCCTAGTGTGTGGAAACCTTTCCTCCTTCACAGCTCCCTCCCACTGGTGCAGGTCCCGTCCCTATTCTTTTGTCTCTGTTTATTCTTTTTTCTTTTGCCCTACCCAGGTATGTGGGGGGTTTCTTGCCTTTTGGGAGGTCTGAGGTCTTCTGCCAGCATTCAGTAGGTGTTCTGTAGGAGTTGTTCCACGTGTAGATGTATTTCTGGTGTATCCGTGGGGAGGAAGGTGATCTCCCCGTCTTACTCTTCCGCCATCTTCCCGGAAGCCTCGCTATTAGTCTTTTTGATGCTCATTTTAAGGTGAATATCTTTTCTCTAGCTGGTTATAGGATCTACAGTTATACCTGGTGTGACATTTTTAATATTTATCTTGCTTGACATTGCTTGCTTGACATTTTGTCTTTTTAAAAATGTGGCTTAATGTCTCTCAACAATTTCAAAACATTCTCGGTCATTATCTTCTCAAATAATACTTCCAGTTCATTCTCACAACTCTTCTGGGACTTTAATTAGCTGTAGATTAAACCGTTTAATTTCATTGACCAGAGTTCTTATACTCTATGATGTTTTTCAACCTATCTTTTTCCTCTCTGTGCTTTATAATGGATATTTTCAATTAACATATTTGAAATATTGATACGTTTTCTAATCTATCCCGGATATATTTCTATATTTTAAATCACTAGCAGTCCTTTTAGTTCTGTCTATTCTGCAGTTAATCCTAGCCATTGAATTCTAAGTTAAATTATTATATTTTTAATTTCTAGAATTGCCATTTTTATAGTTTATATTCTCTGTTAAAATTGCTAATCTGTTTTTTAAAATTTATTTGAACATATTAAGCATAGTTATTTTTAAGTTACTAGTTGATAACTCCATTATTCACATTCTCTCTGGATCTACTTCTATTCCCTATTATTTCTCTTAGGTTTTGATTACATTATCTTGCTTAATTATATGCCTGATTTATTATTATTTTTTGTTGATAAATTCTAATCACTGCATATCAAAAAAATAAAGATAACTTGAGGCTTGGGGTGAGGTTATCTTCCACCAGAGAAAATTTATATTTATTTCTAATAGGTAGTTAAGGACATTAGTAATCAAGGTTTGCTTTAATCGAGTGGGGTTTTTAGATCTTTTGAGAGTGCTTTATGTTTTGTTCACCCTTATTCCAAAGCCTAGGAGATTTGTCAGTCTCTGCCCCGTTGGCAGATTCTGAACTTGAATTTCTTTCCATTTAGCCTCATGAGTCTGTTAAAGCTCTGTGGAAAAGTTTGTTTTGGAAATAGCAGAGACCCATAGGTTGAATTCTCTCAATTTTTGCATTTTTTAATTCATAATTCTTTACTTTCTTGTTGTTTTTCCAGTGAATTAAAACATACTATTCAAAACAATTTGCTCACATTTATTTATTTATTTAACATTTTTATTGGAGTATAATTGCTTTACAATAGTGTGTTAGTTTCTGCTTTAAAACAAAGTGAATCAGCTATACATATACATATATCCCCATTTCTCCTCCATCTTGTGTCTCCCTCCTATCCTCCCTATCCCACCCACCCCTCTAGGTGGTCACAAAGCACCGAGCTGATCTCCCTGTGCTATGCAGCTGCTTCCCACTAGCTATCTATTTTACATTTGGTAGTGTACATGCCACTCTCTCACTTTGTCCCAGCTTACCCTTCTCCCTCCCTGTGTCCTCAAGTCCACTCTCTACGTCTGCTTCTTTATTCCTGTCCTGCCCCTAGGTTCATTGGAACCTTTTTTTTTTAACATTCCATATATATGTGTTAGCATACGGTATATGTTTTTCTCTTTCTGACTTACTTCACTCTGTATGACAGACTCTAGGTCCATCCACCTCACTACAAATAACTCAATTTTGTTTCTTTTTATGGCTGAGTAATATTCCATTGTATATATTTGCCACATCTTCTTTATCCATTCATCTGTTGATGGACACTTAGGTTGCTTCCATGTCCTGGCTATTGTAAATAGAGCTGCAATGAACATTGTGGTACATGACTCTTTCTGAATTATAGTTCTCTCAGGGTATATGCCCAGTAGTGGGATTGCTGGGTCGTATGGTAGTTCGATTTTTAGTTTTTTAAGGAACCTTCATACTGTTCTCCCTGCTCACATTTATTGGTTGTTTTAAGCTGGAGAGTTGATCTGGAATATCTAGTTTGCCACTATTGGAAGCAGAACTCCCTTCCAATGATTTAAAAAATTCAATATGTGTGTGTGTCTTATTTCAATGCATTTTATTTATTTTCCAAATCTGACTGGTCATTTTTGCTGTTTCTTCCTTGCTCACGTATCTTGTTTTTCTATTTCTCTCTCTTTTTAAAACAGTCCATTCATAATTATTTTACATTCTATAACTGATAGTTCTAGAACTCTAAAGGCTTAGGGGTTTAAACCTGTGGTGTTTCTGCTCATTCTCATAAATAGTGGAGTATTTCTTCATATGCTTGGTAATTTTTTTTTACTATGAGCTCATATTTTGTTAAAATTCTGTGGGAATCTTGAGGGCCTAACTTGGGGATATTTTCCTCTAGAAAGATCTTGTGCTTGCTCCTTATGGGTACAATTGGATGCTACTAAGTTGATACCATTCGAATATAATATTTCAGCTTCAGGTTTCTCTGGCTGCGCAGATGGTATATATTTGAAATTGTGACCTGAATGATAGCAAGTCAATGGGGCTGATTCTCAGAAGAAACTATTATAATTTGTGTGTGTGTGTGTGTGTGTGTGTGTGTGTGTGTGTTTCACCCAGAGACCTGATGAAGACAGACAAGTTCCTGAGAGGTTTCCATTGCTAATATGCAGATATTTTCAACATCTTTCTACTAGTGCTGTAGTACCTTTGAGGCCTCAAATTAATGAAGTCCATAACTCATGGGTCCTTTATTAGGTTGTAGCTGTGAATTCACGACTTGGATGTTTTGGGTGACGAAAAAATACATCTAGCATATCCAAGAACAGATAAAGTAGCATATTAATAATGATGAAAAAAAATTTTTTAAGTCATGAATAATACTTACAGAGCTCAGGAAGAAAATGCAAAGGCATGAAGTTGCTAAAAATAAGACAATAAGAGGTGGTGGATACGCTGTCTATAAGATTCCAATTCCAGTTTAAAAAAGAAGATGGCTAAGAAAATGTCTCCTTTAAGTACTTGATCCTGAGACTGCTGGTTTTTGAACTCTGCCTGCACCCAACAAATACCTTCATAGTATACTTTAGGTAGACTTAAATATGTGCTAATATTTCCTGCTGTACTGTGACAACATCCAGTTTCACATTCATATGTGAACTACAACAGTTTAACTTGCTTACGCTTTTCTATTTAAAACTCTATTCTTGGTATAGCCTTTGTTCTATATTTTTTTTCCAAGATGCAGAAACATCTTTATCATACATTAAAGATAATGGTCACAGAGTAAAGATTTCCTAATCATAGTAAATTGAAGGAGTTTGGATACAGGATCAGTTCGATGAATTAGGGATTCCAGAGGCTAAAATTAACAGTATTAATGATATAGAGAACAAAAGTTACTATTAAAACATTGTGCATAAATTGCGCCTACTACTAATCCATACTATTTGATGATGAGAGAAATGAGGTGAAATAGAAGATTAATGAAAAAATCAATGCTACTTTCTGTCTTCTTACTAAACAAGAGTTGATTTGTATCATCACTATTAGCATCTAAGTATAAATGAGAATAAGATTGGGTCTAGAGGGAGAAGTTGTGTTGAATTTTATGGCCCTGTGTAGGCAAAGTGTAGTGCTTAATTCCACAGCTTTCCACTTATGGTGTGACCACATGCTATTTTTTCCATATCCAGACTAGATATTAAGCGACTCTTTCTATATATCAAGAAAAAATGATGCAGAAATATATTTCTTATTTAATTTCTACTATTCTTTTAAATGGCAGTTTGCAGAATGCATCTGGGTGTACAGCTAATGACCCATGAGCAATAAGCAACTGTTTAAGTAAAATGCACTATGAAAAAGCTTTTACCAAACAGCATTTTAATATTTTAAATAGATTTTCCATTGCAGGCTCTTTGTAACTGGATTAGTTCTCTGATGTGTTCTGACAGAGCTGTGGTTAGGGATACTCCATTAACTTTGTCTGTCATCTTATTTTCCCTAGTATCCAGCAGAACACCCTTATATTTCATAATTTGTATTGCTATCAGTGCTGATTTGTAAATGTGCAAATTATAATTAACAGTGGCTACTACTTCTATTAAATATTAAATCATTCTTGCAGCTTATATTTTCCACAGCAGATGGAGCCCTGTGGTATGCAAATAGACTTCCCTTACATTGTCAGCAATTTTTAACCTATATTTTAGCTTAAAGAATACATTTTTCCCCTGTTTGCTTTATGTTTTCTATAACATTTAGGTTAATATTTATTTACTGCAAATTCTCTTTCTACCAATAAGAATTTCATGGACTGTTACATCCCAGCACTGTGGTTTTGTTTCCCTTCATTAAAACTCCTTAATCATCTAGCTTGCTTGTAAGTACGAGAGCTTGTTATTTGTACTGATGCTGCAGCATTGCATAAGGAGCACTTAGTTCTATTTTAATATGTATAGCAGAAGCAAAAATGTTAGGTATACCATCGTAGGTTTTAATTTGAAATACAATCTATGTGCACATTTTTCCCCCAGAATAAGCAAAAGCATTTAAGGTTTTATACTGTGTCTTAAACATTCTATTAAATGTCATCAGCCGATTCAGGAAAATGTATTGCAAAAACATTAGAGAAGTATAAAATGTATAAATGTAATAGATGCTTGGGACATGGAGAGGAATGTAAAAGTCCAACATTTATCAGGTAACCATAAACCACTAAGAAACATTGATAGAAAGTAACATTCTTGTGATATATAGTATTTTAAGCATGAACTCTTATTTCTGGTATTTATTGCATTGCTGTTGTATTAAAAAAAAAAACACTAATCCAGAATTATTGCAACCTTCCCTAACTGTGGATTCCTAAAGTATGAATATTTTGGTTGAGGAGTGAGTTCTAACTTTCTTAACAATGAAAGGATATACACTCTTTAAACCCGTCAGAATCAGAAGGTTGTTTCTTTGACAGGTTTTTAAGGGCAAGTTAAGACTGCCGGGGAAACCATAGAACTCAAAGGCATTAACTGACAAATTAAGCAAAGAGTAATGAAAACTTCGATGTGTTTGAATCATCATTCATTGAACTGTAATTGCCTTAGCAGCAGAAAATTAAATTGTAACAAGTAAGGGTCTTGACACTTCCCGCAATTTCTAAAAAAAAGTTTGTACATGCCATGGAGGATAAACAGCAGTCACATGAAATACTGGATGTGAGTCTTTTAATTAATTTATTTTATTTATTTATTTATTTTGGAATCAGCCATTCAATAAGACACGCAAGTTTACTGTAACAGCCTGCTTTTTTGGAATCTTTAACACGGAAAATTTTTGATCTGTAGCAGATAATGCAGTTATAAGAAGGGTCTTCTTCAAGGCATAAGGCCAGCTGGTTTATGGGAACAAGTAGAAATGACTTGCCCCTTATATGATAGCCTTCTCCCCCCACATTCTGGGGGAGGAAGAAAAAGCAGGAATATGAGGAGATAATTGTTCAGATTTTGCCTTTATGGGTGTTATTTGCGATTTTCATTGAAAGCATTTTAATTTATTGTGACTGGGCAAAGAAAGTAATCTCCAGGTAGCAGGTTTTCCTTCCAAGAAAAAGAATACCTTTATTGCTGTTTTTTTTTTTTTCTAATGGTATGAATATGCAAAAAGAATACAGGATACTCAGATAGAAAAGCATATTTGTTTTTCTGTGGATATCCTATAGGACTCAAACAGAATACACAAAAGCTTTATGAAAAAAATTTTTAGATTAATTGAAAGTTGTAGTTATGGAACCCACAAAAACAGCCTGACCAACCTTTCTGTGTGCGTTAGAGACTGTGATTTTCCCAACATCTAATGCTTCAGCTTTGGGTGGGAAACTGTGATGAACATTTGAGTGAGAAAATATGTGTCTGAGTTAGAGCATCTGCTTTCATTACTTAGTTTTCAAGAGGACATTGCAAGTCAAGGAAATGAGTGGGTTTTATCCTGGAGAGAATCCAGGGGAAGCTAGATCTTCTTAAGAAGACAAAGGAAGAGCAGATTTCAACAGCTCTGAGGAGGGAGCTGTGGGTGAGACTGAGTGGGTTGATGGCTTGCTGGGTTGGTCAGTGATGAGCTCTACTCATCTGGGAACAGTGCACCCTCCCTCAGCAGAATGAAGGTTTGTTCAAGGTTCAGGGTTAACCCATTTAAAATCTTCCCATTAAAATGTTCCAAAATGAGGTGCCCTAAGAGAAAGGCTTTGCCTCAAATAGCTGTGCTTAATACAGATTGCCTGGAGAGGATCCTGCTTGACATTTAGAAAAGCCTGGAAGGAGGAGCATAGTGGGAATGTGGAGAACAAAAACGAACTGGACTTCGGTGTGAAATTTCAAATTTAAAGTTTAGGGAAGGGTTACCACATAAGGTGACTAAATTTCAGCATCAAGTGATTTCATTAATGCTTCACAAACCATCTATGTTCAGAAAGAGAGTAGGGCATTTGCCTACTGTTCAAATAGTCTATATATTTCTATAGCTTGAAAAATGAAATATAGGACTTAGGACAATAATGACGAGTGGGGTATTTGTTAATATACATATTAAAAGCTGTCACAGCAGCAGAGACTATCAGGCTAGTTTCTATTCCCTCTTTATTCAGGGGCTAAGGCTAAGGGTGGAGGTGTGGGGTGGAGTCGAGAAAGAGGGGGAATGGGATACCCCTGGATAAGCCAGAGAAAATGATTGTTTTGTTTTATTTTAACTTCAAATGCCTATGACAGGCTCTGGGGACCTCACATTGTCAGTAGCTTCTCATATTAGCTAAAGGCAGTGTCTTCTCTGGACCTGACTTCCTTCTCTATGTACCTTTGTATCTTCAGCCAGCAGCATCTACACAGTCAGGTTTAGGTCTCCTAGCTTTCTGCTTACTGTTTCCTACAAAAACTCTAATATTCAAGATCTGTCATGATGGCTATCACAAGGCTAATGTACAAAGTGGACGCAGTGGAATTCAAGGGTCTTTCATTCCCATTTTACTGGATCCTTCTTCCTGACAAGACCTTCTTGTCACCTCCTTCAGGGAGCCCAACCCCAGATATCCTTCCCTGACATACCTCACCGCTCAACCATCCTCTTCTTGGCCTCATTTAAATGTATAAGTTCTGTGGCCTGTGCTCTCAGTACTTTATGTTTATTTAATCTTACCTGGTAAATAAAAATAAGATGCTATTAACTGGGACTTCCCTGGTGGTCCAATGGCTAAGACTCTGCACTCCCAGTGCAGGGGGCCTGGTTCGATCCCTGGTCAGGGAACTAGATCCCACATGCCTCAACTAAGAGTTCACATGCCACAACAAAATATCCCACATGCCGCAGTGAAGATCCCGTGTATGGCAACTAAGACCCAGCGCAGCCAAACAAATATATAAATAAATAAATATTTTTTCAAAAGGTGCTATTAACTGACAGAGGTCTTTGGATAACGTTTGCCTTTTGATAGAGATTTTCATTTACATGGACCAAGAGACCCTGTGCTAAGACCAGTAGGACAGGAGCATCCTTTGTTTTCCTTCCCATCATAAGTTTAACTACTTTGCCTATGAGGAGTTTTGGCCTTCTATTTAAAGTCCATGAGATTATGTAAGGACCCCAAACCAGTGCCTTCCTTTTAAAAAAAAGGTGAAATAAATATCAGTCTTTAGCACATCCTCCAGAATAATACTCGTTCAGGATCTGTGGGCTTACACAAACCTAGTATTAGGCTTAATGGAAATTAAATAGTAAATCTAAGTAAAATTATCCTTTAAGGTATTCAGCTTTACAAAAAAAAAAAATGTGAACTCCCCTTGACTTCTTCATGTTCCTGGCATTTTATTTTAGATTTTTATGGATCTGCTCTTTTTTTTTTCTTTCTTTCTTTCTTTCTTTTAACATCTTTATTGGAGTATAATTGCTTTACAATGGTGTGTTAGTTTCTGCTTTACAACAAAGTGAATCAGTTATATATATACATATGTTCCCATATCTCTTCTCTCTTGCATCTCCCTCCCTCCCGGGTGGGATAGGGAGGGTGGGATATGGATCTGCTTTTGAAGACCCTGAGTGTAATTGTTACAGATAAACGCCTTCTCTGGTAAACTTGAAGGAAACTCCATGCAAAAAGCTTTGTTTCCTGGGGGAGGAAGTGCGCAAATTTTCCAATACATTTGAAAAATGCTATAGATGCTACCTAAAATTTGAAGATTTGCAGTGTACATTTGTGCGGTAAAAGCTCTGAGAAGTCCTGCAGTAAAAAAGCCTGTTTGAAATTGTTTAACTCAGCATTTCCTAAATGTGTAATTCTTTCGTGCACAACATTCTGGGGAACTTGTTTTCTGATTAACACAATTGTGAGGGATGGGGCGGGGCATGACGCTGTAGACATCAGCTTGTACTCTAATTACTTTAGTAGAAAAGAAGGGAGAAAATGTTATGTTGCAAGCTAACGTGGGCAGCAACAGCAAACACACCCATTTTTTAAATTCATTCATTATGCGTTAAGAATTTACTGAACGCCAACTATGTAAATAAGACTGAATGAGGAATTGGGGTGCTTCTCTCAGAAAACCTAATCCTTTTCTAGAGGTGTTTATGGGATGTTAGGAAACACTGAGATAGTAAAGGTATTCCAGATTGCACACATGTGACTAAATAAGTGATCAGTGGTGAGAAGATCTCTTCCAGGGCTTGAGTCTTGACTTCTTGGGATTTGCAAGGGGTACTTGGTGCTGATGACTACCGCCTCATCTAAGCCACATTCTGTGCCGACATCCAGACTCAGTAAAAAAAAAAAAACAAATAGGAAACATCACTTCATTCTGTTGAAAGCTTGTGCTGGAAGCAATGCTTTCTTTGTCTGATATTGAGGAGAGAGCACCGGGCTTGGGCTCAGAGGACTTCAGTTTGAATCGGCCTCCATCTTTCAGAGCCTTGTGGTTGGCTACATCCCTGACATTGCTGAGGCATAGACACTGAGGATCCAGTTATTAACATTTTCCTGGAGTGAATCTGAGAGGATGCTGGGAGGATCTAATGAAAACAATTGTGTTCTTTGTAAGGTGTAAAATTCTATATACACGTTAGGTATGCTTGCCATTGTTCTTGGACCAATCAAAATAATTAATCAATATGTGAATCATTGCCTAAAATACTTTCCACTCAGTTTTCTCCCTTAATCTTTACAACAAGCCTAAGTGTTAAATAATATAATTATTCCATTTTACAGATGAGAAAACTGAGGCTTCAGAATTTAAATCATAGCTTAAAGTAAAACAGCTGTGAATTTTCAGTGTGCGAGATCTTTGCCATGTTCAGCAACTTTGGAATTCATTCTTTTATTCAACTGATATTATTAAGCATGCATTTACTATGGGCTATGCATTGTTTCAAGTTCTGAGTGTATAGTAGTGAACAAAATGGACTAAAGTTTCTGTCCTTGTGAAGTTTAAATTCTAGTGAGGGAGAGAAATAATAAACATAGTAAATATGTAAACTATGTAGAATGTTAGAAGGTGATGGGTGCTTTGGAGGACAAACAGAATAGGACAAGGGGGAGCTGGGAGTGTGAGGAGCAGGGGTGCAATATAATTTCAAATAGGTTGGACAGGGTTGCCTGTTGAGATGGTGACTGTTGAGCAAAGGTTTGAAGAGGGTGAGGAAATGAGTCATGTGATGTCAGAGGGAAGAGTGTTCCTGTCAAAGGGGACAAATAGTGCAAAGGTCCAGAGGTGTGAATATGCTGTTTGTGTTTGAGAAGCAGTGTGTCCAGTAGAACTGGAGTAAAGTGAGCAGGGGAGGGTAAGAAATAGACCAGAGAGGCCAGACCGTATAGCCCTGTAGACCTTGGCCAGGGCTCTGGCTTGCACTGTTTGTAGAGTGAGAGACATGGAGGAATTTTCAGTAGAGAAGTCACATGACCTGGTGTCTATTTTAAAAGGATCACTTGGCCAGTTTGTTGAGAATACACTGTAGGGGCTAAAGGTGGATGTAAGGAAATCAAAAACTGCTCATTCCTGGTACAGAATGAAGTGAATTAGAACAGGCTTCCAATCTCATTTGATGTCCATTAAACTCGGTTAGTTCATTTTCCATATAGCAAAACGAGTAAGCTGGGGAGGCCTGTTTGAACACCTATTTATCTTGGCCAAATATTTTCTTCTTGCATCTAGAAGTCATTTATTTGGCCATGTTGGTGCTATAACCAAAATGAGTTTTTCTATAATAGTGACATAAATCCTGGAATTCCAATAGAAGTTTAGATTTTATAGGACTTTTTTTTTTTTTTTTTTTTGTGGGTGGTATATTCCAACTACTTCTTATCAAAACCAGTACAATTTCCAGTGTAGACTGAGTAGTGGTTTGAGAACACCATCTATCCAGGTTCTGTCTGAGGCCAGCATATACATTAATAGTGAAATATCATTAGCAGTCGTATGCTACTATGCATAACAGGGTCAGAGCCATGTTTTTTTGAAAACAAGGCATGGAAAACTGACACAATGGGAATCTGATCTCTAGACTTCAGATCTATACAACTGAGCCTAGATGAGGAATTTGATGCTGTTGTTCCTATTGAACTGATAGAACTGGAAGTCACATAAACTGCAGTAAGCTCGTTTATGGATATTCAAGTAACTTTTTGGACCATGCTTGGGTTAATGATAGGGCAGAAATGTCATTAGAGCAGAATACTGTTAATCTGCTGGTGACATGCATTAGTGATAAAGTTGTACAGTAATGGGGACTTTTGTAGTTTTAGCTCCTCCCCCTATTAAGCTTTGTAGGTATTTTATATAAACGTTTATGATTCTCCCATTCACCCTCAGCGTATGACTCAGATCCATTTAACCTACCAAGAGACACGCTCAAGAAGGCTTTCTGTTAATGGAATGTGGCTGCCTTGTTTTCTTTCAAAATGCAATACAGTTACTTTGGAATTACAAGTCTACTGTGTGACCAAGAAGCATCCTCAGCTGAAATGCAGATTGCACAGTGTATTGGAAATGTGAATCGTATTTTCGTTATTTACTCAAGGGTTCATGATTGGGAGTAGAAATGCAGCAAAAAGAAGAGACTTTTCAAGAAAGTATTGGATTAATCTGAGGTTCTTCCCCTTCATATCTGATTTATCTTTTGCCATGAATTGACCAAAGCCTTCATGGAAGATATGCTCAGACAATGACAGCCAATTACCTGTTAGAAATATCTGTGATGCTCGACTCAACAGTACATAACACTAAAAAATTTGAACCATACAGAAAAGACTAGCATGGCCCCTATGCAAAGATAATATGCAAACTTGTGAACCACTCCCTATTTTTAAACTAAACTTATTGTGATAATAATTTTGTAATAAATATATATATCAAATCATTAAGTTGTATACCTTAAACTCATACAATGTTACATGTCAATTATACTTCAATAAAACTGGAAAAAAAAATAGAAGAATTTGTGTTTGGAGGCTGGAGGGAGAGCCACAGAGTCAGGTAAGGCAGTCCCATCTTTTGAGACTGTAGTCGTGAATTTAGCAAGAAATTGAAACTGCAAAATGCTGTATTAACCACACATGTAGTTACCTGAAATCCGGCATCATTTTAAACAAAGTGGTTAAGAGGGTATAAATGTTAGTATTCCATTGCCATCCCTGCCACCACAAATCTACAGCCTACTATTTTCCTACCATATATTTTCTAATGATGCTTCTGTTGATAGAAAGCCCTAGTCATTTTTTATTAATGGTTGCTGTGACTTCTCCCCGCTCTCTTTCCATTGGCACAGCATTTACTGATTAAAGATGCTGGGTGAGTCAGAATATTCCTTGCATAATGATTGGTTAGTTGGAATGGGTACCAGCTCTTCCTTCGTGATAAAGAACAGTGTATATAAATAAGGGTAAGAGATTTTCTTGATGTTCAAGGTCTTTGGTCTCTGAGTTACAGACTATAAATATTTCCTGGGCCACATTCTAGATGCAGAACTTCCACTGCAGTCAACAGAAATTTTGTGACAAAATTAATGGCAGGAAAATTCACTATGATTATTTATTATTATTTCTTTTTGACTGCTCTGAAGATACTTTGGTGCATAAAGTATTGAAGAAGTATTGAGTTTTTCTAGTGGCTCATTTTCATGCAAATGTTTATCACATTTCTGGGTATTGTTTTCCTCTATCATATATATTTCCATCTTCCATGGGTAAATCAAAATCCTCATCCACATTGCATATTCAGCCTGTATTCTCATTAATTGTTACGAATATGTGATTTTCATTTATGATTTTAGTGGGTGTTTCTGAAAATTCCACAGCAGCATCTGGCCAGGAAATGGTGTCTGTGAATCAGAATCACTACACCTAATTTTATTTTTCTTCTGTGTACTCATTTCTCTAATCCTTTCCCAGCAAACAGGAGGGATTCCTGTTTGGATTCTTTTTTATCTTAATTTTCAGAGACCCCCCTGCCCACCATGTATAGACTTTAGGTTTAATTTTGCTTTTTCTGTTATGCATGGCTCAGGGAAAAATGGAAGCAAATCTTGAGTCCCCTCTTCCTTTCTGCTAACGTTCACATCTAAGCCACCACCGTGGTTTAATCTGACCAGTGTAAGCACCTCCTAAGAGGTTTTTCATCATGTTCAATTTCAGCCCCTCCCTTCTAATCTCTCAATGCTGATGTTAGAATGATCTTTTAAAATGCAGAGATGATTCTGCCTCTCTCTGCTTAAAACTCTTCTTATTGTCCTTAGGATAAGCAAATTCTTGAACATAGCTCATGGAGCTCTATATACTCTGGTCCCTACTTGCCTCTCCAGGCAGTTGTTCCACTCTCTCCCTCACTCTACGCTCAGCCACAGGGACCTGCTCTTAGATCCCCACATCATCACTTTCTTTCACCTCCAGGCCTTTATACACTATTGCTTGGCTCACTACTCCGCTCCACATGCCCCTGAGTATATCCTACTCATCATTCAAGTCTCAGCTTAAACTCCGCTCTTCTGAGTGGCCGTTCCTACTGCCATAGATGGGCTTTGCATTCCCACAGGATCCTGCACCTGACCTTTCAAAATAACCATCACACCTGTGACTTTTTGTTTAAAGTCTATCTTCCCCGCTAGATTGGTTTCTTTGTTAGCAATCTTTGTTAGCATGGTCACTGAGGCCAGTGACCATACCTGTGTTGTTTATTGCTCTGTCCCCAGCACCTTGCACAGAAAAGGTGTTTGGACACCTAACAGGTACGTAATAAATGTTCGTTGACTTCCTAATTCCACCGCTGTCCTCAGTTACTCCTTTTACACTGCTATCAGTAGATGCAAGTTCATTTCTTTCCAAGGAGACAATGGGATACTCTTTGAAGTTTGCACAGACACTCATTGTCCTTTATGATTTTCTCTGGAGCTTCTTCCTGATGTTAATTTTTACCCTCAGAGCTCACTCTTCTCTGGAGTGACTGAAACATCCTTGTGTGAGTGGGAGATCTCTAGCCTGGGAGATGGAAGCCTTGAATTTGAATTTGCCTATGACGTTAGGTTTTAACTTGGGCAGGTCATTTAATCTCTCTGGTTATTATTCCCCTAGGCCACAAAATGAGATGAACAGACTAGACTAAATCTATAGGCTCTTCTGTGATGTTAAGAAGCCATTTTGTGCACTTCTGGGAAGAGTTAGCCCACTGTCCTGGAGTGCAGAAGAGAAAATTACTGAAAGGTGGTCAGATGGAAATTCAGCATCTCTTCCTAGAGTGAAGGTTAGATCTTGACCTGGAGAGGGCTGAGGATAGGTTGTCTGTTTCCTCCAACTTGTGCCCTCCTTCTTCTTGTTCCTCTGTGATTCATGGCAGCCCTAGGCAGTTGGAGCTTATGGAGACAGAGCTGATGGGGGACACACATGAAACATTCTCTCACCTGGATTAGAAGCAAGCCAGGAGAGTGTATAAACATGGTGGAGGTCGTTTGTGTATGTGCATGGAGGTGGTGGGGTGATTGTTATTGCCTGCTATCTAATTATTGTATCTTTATTCATATAATTGCCACATTGCTAAGGAGTGTTTAATGTATAATTAGTGAAAGAGCATAAGACTTAGAATTAGACTGACTGGGATTTAATTTCCAGCTCCATCACTGTGGTGTGTATGTGTGTGTGTCTGAGAGAGAGAGAGAGCAAGAGACAGAGAGACACTGAGACCCAAGGCAATTAATTTGATTTCTATGAATCTTAGTTTCCTTCTCTACCCATTTATGGTACTAACTATGGCATGGCATTAAGGATTTTAAAAGATCACATTTATATGATGAGTTATTAGTGTCCACTTAGCATGTCTTCCCTCTTCTTCTGATAATGCCATTCTCCTCTAGAGAACCTGCCCTTCCCTACTTAGATCATGTCTCTGATGTAAGGCGCTGCCAATCAAGTATCAACTAGTTGCTCTACAGAAGTCCACCTTAACCATCTTTTTTTTTGTGGTACGCGGGCCTCTCACTGTTGTGGCCGCTCCCGTTGCGGAGCACAGGCTCCGGACGCGCAGGCTCAGCGGCCATGGCTCACGGGCCTAGCCACTCCATGGCATGTGGGATCTTCCTGGACCGGGGCACGAACCCGTGTCCCCTGCATCGGCAGGTGGACTCTCAACCACTGCGCCACGAGGGAAGCCCCACCTTAACCATCTTTAAAGCAAGGATCTGCAGATGAACTGAGCCTAAACAATCAGGATATAGCCCTGGATCTTTGAAATTGAGGCTTAGGTGAGGCTTTCTGGTAGTGAAGGTTTGAAAATGCAGACTCAGAAGGTTTTGGCAACTGGGGTCCTAGCTTCTCAGAGAATTCCGATTTGCAGTAGAAGACATGGATAAAGGTGAGGTAACAATCCTGGTACGATCAAATCTTTTGTTCTAGTCATTCCCAATTACACTCTTACTCTTCATTGTCACACGAGACAATAAATGTACCTTTTTGCCTAAGCCGGCTTAAATGGCAGCCCAGTGATTTACGTATCAAAGAGTCAAAACTAGTAGAGTAGCGTACTGTAGACCCTGGGGATTACTCTTGTTCTTCACACAAATATGATGTTATTTTGTGTTTCCTATTAGTCTAGGCCCAGACATCAAGGGTTGAAAAATCAAGAGCTTCTGTATCCTGAATTCCAAGTTTTTAATAAATCACTGATCTCTCCTTTCACTTTCCCCCAGAGATTTAACTACTAATCCAAATAATATTTTTGAATACTTTGAGGCTTTAGAAATATAACAGGTATGGAGAGTTAAATACACTAATGTATATTATTACCAAGAATGTAAAATTGGCACAATATTTTAAGGTGTTCGTTTTGTAGTAAGTGTCCAAAGGCTTTGTTTATATTCTTTCACTCTCTGATTCTACTTCTTTTATTCTATCCCATGGAAACAAGCTTGGATATGAACACTGATATATGTGCAAATTTATTTATTGTAGCTTAATTTGTAAGGATGAAAAATGAAACAACTCAGTAAATTTTCAAATTCGGGGAGTTATTTAAATTTCATGCAGCCTTTTAACTAATTTTTAGAATATCTGATGACATGAGAAAACTCTGGATATATTTTTCAGTGAAAAATAAAGAGTATATAAAATAGTATATGTAGTATATTTCTAATTTTCAATACACACACAAACACACACGCAAAGTGTATGTGTATATTCAGAGCTATGTAGCAAAAATACCAACAATGGTTCTTCCCTAGGCAATTGGGTTTCCAGTGTATGGAAGATGTTGTGACTGGCTCCCCAGCATCCATCCCATTATCCTCTCTACCTCCATACCAGGTGCAACAGCCATGCAATTTGATAAGGTTGACTTTTACCTTGAGTTGCATAGGTGGCCCATCATTGAGAGAGGCTAATCAGCATGATCCCATCCCTCTAGTTATGCTTATTAGGTTAGAGGTAGACACATAATCCAGACCCATGCCATTTAGTGCAACCATTATCTTGGCATTAATGTCTGATTCAGAGATAAGCATATACTTTCATTTGAACCAATTAGAAAGACTTGAAGGATTTTAGTTGGGTGGTAGATACCCATTCTCTCTCCCTGATCATGGATGAGGAAATATGAAGTCTCAGGTGATATCAGAAGAGATTTTGTGACTGTAGAAGGAAGTTGGCCTTAAGGGTAACTGACACACAGAATATGGAGCAGAGGTTGACCAGATACAAGGTCATGCGACCTTGTATCTGGTGGCATTGTCACATTTCTGAATTAAAATGGCACTGAAGTCTTCCCTAATTTTAGAATGAGCTAATATATTATCTAATCATTTAAGCTAGATGGCATTGAGGTTTTCATTACATGAAAAAAAAAACAAAACAGATCAAACTTAAAGTGGTGTACATTTTATTCTTTATACTTTCCAGTATTTTTTAAAGATTCTCTGCCCTAAACACGTATTGCTTTTATAATTAAAAAATTATTTATTTAAAAAATTGTTATTAGCTAAGAATTGGCAAGGACCCATTAAATCAGTATGTATTTTTCTCTCCTTACTCACTCTCCCCCTTCTCCTGAATCTCCTTCAATTCTCTTCCCCCAATTCCCACAAGAGCCAGAGAAGCCAACAAAATGTCAAAATTTTGTCACTCCATTAATTAGGAGACGAATTGGGTGAGGCACAACCTACGTTCTGTGAAATTGATTGGCAAGTGACTGGCAGAGCTACCCTCTTGCTAAAGGGGCAATGGCAGAAATGGGATTGATCACCGTTTATCACCATGTGGCTCATTCTAAACACATAGAAACCTGGGAGGATTCAAAGTCACTGGTTACCGTATGCTGACGCAAGAAGCTCCAAAGCCAGGATCTAAACCTCCTTACCTAATCTGGCAGTGCTCAAAGGAAGAAACCCCGGGAGCAATGTGGATTGCAAAAGCTAGAAGTAAACTTAAACCAGGCACATATTCCTATCCAGTGAGTTACAGTCATGTCAAATTTGTAAGGCATGATGCATTTGGGAGAAGGTTCTTTTTGAGGGAGGTGAGCCTGTGGAAAATGGTGAGGGTATAGAGAAGTAGCCCCGGAACCCTACTGACAAGGTGATTCAGAAATGGAACTGGAGAGGAACAAGGGAGCCAGCGGCCAAGCAGCCTTAGAGTATCAAGTAGACAGCTCTCATAAATACTACCTTGGGGAAGAAGAATGCTCGCTGGCAGACTCTGTTTAATGAAGGCACCTCTATCCCTATTTCCCCACACCCCATTGCTCCTGGTTCCAGATTACATGCACGGTGGGGCTGCCACTGACTAGATGCGAAATCTTAGGCCAGCCAGTTGACCTCTCTGTCCTTGAGTTTTCTCATCTGTAAAAGGGCTGAGAGTCAGACCAGATTACCTCTAAGGACTCGGCCTGCTTTGAAACTCTGCAGTTCTACAGTTGGTCCACCCATCTGCCTGTCTGCACAGGTCAGCCAATGAGGAGAGCCCTGGAAGCCTGAGCCCTCTGGAGTGTAGTGTTGATTCCCTGCTGGGGAGGAAGGCATCTTCCCAAAGTGGTGCTCTCAGGAAAGCAGGGGGCTTGTGAAGTCGACGCTGAGCTCCTTGCAGCTGCTCTGCAGAGGGGAAAAAACCTGTATTTTTAAAGAAGCGAATGGTCCTTTTTTGTTTAAACAAAATTAACTCACAGCTGCAAGCAGCACAATGAAAGCACATTTTAAAATAATCAGATGCTTTTGGGGCCTCCTTCTGCTGCCAGAACAACTTCAGTACGAGCTGCTGCCGGCTGCCTTTCAAGGCTGCAGCCTCTGGCGCCAACCGTCCGGGGGTGCAGTGAAGCCGAAAGCTGTTGGTGTCAGAAAAGAGGCCGAAAGTTTTATGATCTCAGGGACCCTAAAGGCCTCAGCTGTTTATTTGTTTGTTCTGTTCTCATTAGGATGTTACATATTTTTGAAAGGCATGTGACAGCTAATAGGTTGTTTTTAAAGGGTCATTTCCTTAAACATTTAAAAAAATGTCCAGTGATCTTTTAAATTTTATTTGATTATCTAATCTTTATTTTATAACAGTAATGAAGTGTGAGCCCATGCAGTCACTGAGAGGTGCTTGAGATGACCAAGGTCTAAAATCATGCTAGTTTCTGAATTTCCACCTACACTCAGTACATTGAGTTTTAGATGAGGATGCTGTATACTTAGAGGATTGTTTTGTTTTTTAAAAAAATTTATTTATTTATTTATTTTTCGCTATGTCAGGTCTTAGTTGCGGCATGAGGGGTCTTTGTTGCAGTGCTCGGTCTTCTCTCTAGTTGTGTCACGCAGGCTCCAGGGCTCTGTAGTTTGTGGCATGTGGGCTCTCTTTCTGAGGCGCTCAAGCTCAAGAGTTGTGGCACACGGACTTAGTTGCCCAGTGGCATGTGGGATCTTAGTTCCTGGACCAGGGATTGAACCCACATCGCCTGCATTGGAAGGTGGATTCTTTACCACTGGACCACCAGGGAAATCCCAGAGGATTGTTTAAAATATTCTATTCTACCATGATGTATCTGCATGTTGTTTAAGCTGCTGAGTTGACCTTACAAGAAAAAGACATAATGGAGTTGAATACTTTGAGAAAATCCTAATAAAATACTTAACACGTTGGAAGGGTCGACTTTGCCTCAGAGAATTAAGATTCTTCATCATGAGGAGCTGAAGTCCAAGAATCACCTTGGTCACTGGGGCTGGACACAGGGACTTATAGTCAGGTGATTCCTTCTGGGCTACCTGTTAATGGTGTGACCCTGGGCAAGGCTCTGCATCTTCCAGATTTCTTGCCTGCACAGCAGAGATCAACACTGCTAACTAACCTAATGTCTTGAGGGCCAAATAGGAGTGCATGTGTATAGTAAGCATATATTCTGCTCATGGCAAGAGTCTAGCCTGATAAACATTTATTGAGCACCTACTATGTTTTCAATAAATGTTTCCTTCTCTTTATTTTAAAGCACAGATTTAGCTATCAAATATTATGAATTTAAATGGATTTAAAATCTTCTGAAGTTTGAAAAAATAGACATAGGACCAATGAAAAGCAATACTGGGTAGAAAAAGAATGGATCTTTTCACCTCAAGACTGAAAGTCTCACTAAGTTCAAAAAAGTTTTTATATATTAAAAGATGCTCTCTATTTACTAGACTTTAAAGGAAAACTGGGAAACAAAATTTGAAGCAGGTCTAATATCTTGAGGTTGCTGTTTTCGAAGTCAAACCCATCCTAGCATCAGAGTTAGGAGCCTGGCTGTGATTGAAAGACACTTCCTTTGTTCTCTTTATAATTAATAGTGATGGTACTATTTATTATTATTATAGTTAAGAGTATAGGATAAAACCACATCATGTTGTTAAGGCCTAAGTCTGTCTTTCTTTATTCTGACAATTGTAACAACAATGATAATAATAATGTCAAAGTCGTTCTAAACTCTGTACATATAGTACCTCACTAATACTCATAACAATTCTTGTGGTAATTCCTGTTTTTTATTTTCTCCATTTTACAAATGAGGAAACTGAGACACAAAGAGGTTAAATGACTTGTCCAAGGTCACACAGCTTAATGGTAGAGGCAGAATTTGAAGAAAAGCAACTGGCTCTGGAGTCTGCACTTAAACCACTTATTTATTATACAATCATTTTCTTAACAATGAATTAAGTGTTGTCACAGCTATCTTGAAATACAATATGCCATCTTAAACACCTAAAATCTGGACTATATATTATAGTTTGGAAAAAAATGTCCTTGAAGTTTGCAGTGCTGTTTGTAATTGGTATCTAGAGGAAGATGCCCTTAGGAATTTAACATGTTCTTCCATTAAGCATGTGAGTCTATGCGCACAATATTTTTATTGTGATGTAGCTGTTTGGTTTCCTTGGAAGTTGGAGGAAAGTCCATCATGTCACAACATGTCAGCCAACTGTAGGACAAAAAACCTTATCCAGGAATATGCCTTCTACATTGTGAGCACTGTAAAAGGTGCAATTTCAAGAGAATAACAAGAATTTTCCTTTGACAAACGTTCTCCTGCCTTCTAGAAGCTTAAGGGCTAATGAATCATGTCACCTAAACACAGAAAGAATAAAGAAACAGAAGACTGGGGAAAATATGCCTGTGTATACCATAAATGTGATCCAATAAACCATTCTATTCCTAAATAGTCTTTAAATCCATTTTCCCTACACAGCCCCTGCCCTTTACTTCCCTAGTCCTGACTCAGATCCTTACCACTTCCTCCCATAGCATCGCAGTAGCCTTCTACTTGGTCTCTCTTCCTCCAGTGTCTTTCCTTCTAATCCATTTCCACACCCTCTCCAGGTGACCTTGATGAAACAGAAAACTGACCCCAGTACTATTCTGTTGAGAACCCTCCCCTGACTCTTCATCACCACAGAATAAAGCTTGAGGTCCTTACAGTGACATATAAGGCCCTCCACAAAATCCTATGCATGGTTTTCCAACCTTTCTTCCCTGATGAATTGTGCCCTTCATGCTTTGCTCTTTCAAGCATTTGGAATGCCTTTTCTGCTCTTGTCTGCTGGGAGAAATCCAGTGAATCCTCTCAGACTCAATTTAACCATCACCTCATTGGAGAATCCTCCTTTGACCACCTCCTTACTAATCCCTTAGTCAGAAATAATTCTCTCACCTCTGTGCTCTCATAACACGTTATACAAACCTTTATTACAGCCCTTCCCATGGTGTTTTGTAATTCTTGGACTACATGTCAATCTTCTTCACCAGAGGAAGGGCCCTGTAAGGTGAGAATTGTGTCTGCACATTCTATCTGCAGTATCTGACACAAAAAAAGTGTTCAATAAATAATTGTAGATTGAGGAATCAATGAATGATGGAATAAATCATCTTGCTTTAAGTAAAGGGAGAATTTTGGAAATTTTCTCTAAATTTCCATAATGAGCTCACTTAAATATCAGTTCAGTTGGTGTAGAGAATATGCCATGGCCTAGATGGCACAGAGTCTGCAGTCCAGTCCCAGACTGTCACTAATTAGCCCTGTGGTCTTGGACAGATCACCTAACCTAGATGCCTCAGTGTCTTCATCCAGAAGATAAGGATACAGATATCTAAAACCCCCGGGGTTGCCATTAGGATTGAATAAAAGTAATTCGTAGTCAAAATGCTTTTGAAAAATATCAATACAAATAAGAAGGCATTTCAGCAAAGCTTCTCATAACCAGGATTTTTATATTTAATTCCATGCCAGGGAGGCATAACATATATGTACATATATACATATATATGTGTGTGTGTGTATGTGTATATATATATATATATATATATATATATATATATATATCTGCTTCTTATCTCACGGTCATCTGCTTATCCTTCTTTTAATTACTTTGCATCATAAAAAAGACTCCAGAAGATTATTTTTGGTAGGTCAGTATGTTCACAAGCGAACGTAGAATTGCAAAGAGATTCTTCGAAAATATAGTACACATTCAGTTCAAAAAGAGCATGCCTGTGTTAGACCATCAAAAGTCAAAGGCATAATTTGAAATGATGAACGTATCCATTTTAAGTTACACATTACTTTGCATAGTTAATATCACTGTAATTAGTCATAGTTCCTATAATTTATTGAAAAAGATGCTCATCCCCTCCAGTGTACTACAGTGATGAATGTTGGGAGAGCAAGTTTGGAAGCTGGAATCAAGAAAATGAGTAACAGTTGGAGAATTAGTATGTAAATCAATAATACCCTTTCTTCTTCATTTTGAAACGAGGATTTTCACGACGCATTGCAAAATCAGAGAGCCCCCACAAGTTAGAGCTGTCACCACGCCTCTCAGAACTAGGCAGGTTGCTTCAACTGTAGGAAATGTTTAAAATCCTCTCAAACATTTGAGTAAATCTCCAGTAAATATTTAAACTCTGTATAACTAGTCACAAATAAATTAAGCTGATTTTATGCAGTCTCTCTAATTAGAAGGGCACAGCATTTGTTGAAACGTGATTAGTATTATTCATTAAGCAAAAAATTCTCATTTGTATCTTATTATCACTATTCTGCATAAACCAACACAATTTGTCATGAACACCCTCATTTGCTGTATCCTCAAGAAGCAGATTATGCTTATTTTTCATTTGGACAGTGGAAAATCAAGCCAGGTGTTTGGCAGCACCAGAGTGTTCAGGTGTAACTGTGCCAGTGATGGAACATTACGAGCAGCGTGGATGAAGAATGAGGCATGGAGAATCTTGGGACTGAGGTGCCTTGAGGCCCATCCCTTCCGAGTGCCCCTGCTGATGAGACAGGTGTTGCACCGGGCTGCTGGGAGGGGAGAGGCAAACAGAAAAGAAAACTTTTTTGTAACGTCAGATCTTTCCCCTTCCATCAGAGCCTGAAAACGCTTGCTCGAATTCCTGCTGCATGGGAGCTACCAACATATGCGATTTAAAACCACCACAGAGGTACCTATGTTTAAATTATTGCCAAAGCATAAAAATTCAGCTCCGCGATTTGTCTAGAAATGTCTGTCTAGACACATAAGCACTGTACATATTTAGCTTTTCAGACTTATAGATATTGACAGATAAGACAAAGATTATGTTATATTATCTGGACGAAAGAGGATTGGGGCTGTTTTCTTCCTCTGCCATCTCTTCGTTTTGTCTTTAAAATCTTCTTTGTTCTCTAGCTCAGGTTAGAAACTCCATTAGGGCTTCTGACTGCAGCTGCTGTACGATTCTGGCAGAAATAGGGACGTGAATGCAGTAGGGTCCATAAAATGGTGGCGAGATGATAGGAAATTATTTTTTTTTTAAGGGAGCACTGAGCTTCAATATGCTACTTCAAATCTTGTGTATTCTTTTGGAACTTGAGAGCTGCGAAGGACTGGATACCAACTATTTGGCCTGTGTGTCAGTTTCTCTTTTCTGTCTCTCTTTTCCCCTTTGTTACTTCACCATCATCTCCTATTTTTGTAAACACTCTGCCTTTCCCACACGTTTCTGCCTAGTACTAACGTGGTTGAGTTTTCTGAGAGACTGATCATGGGGAATAATGTGGGAAAAAACATCCAACAGGACAATACAGTATTGGATAGAATGGAGACATTTACCTAGAAACGTAGGCAGCAAAGGGACGAGGTACGATGGTGGTCTTCAAACGTCGACAGGGTGCTCAAGGCCAGAGCAGCACTATGGAGTGGCTGCAAAAGCCACTCTAAAGCCAGACGGGAAAGCTACAGGAAGGTAGTTCATTGCTTGGCCTGAGGAAGCACCCTCTAACAGAGCTGTCTAGTCCTGGGAGAGGCTGGCTTGAAGGTGGTGAGCTCCTCAACACCGGAAGTGGTAAAGCAGAGTTTGGCCTGGGAGCTTGAATTATATAAGCTCCGAGTTCCTTTCCATGACCATGATTGATGATGTTCTTTTTTTGAAAAGGCTGTGCTCAATTGCCTCCATCAAGCAAAGTGGGAGAATTCCCACGATGGTAGAAATTTCAAATGTTCAGGAATCTCAAGTCCTTGTTCTTCTGTATCTCACATTTTCTGAGGCCTGGAAGGCAGGCTCCCTGCTACCATATGTTACCTGGCAAATGTTCTGTTAACACCTGGGGTGGCTGGTCATGCTGAGAGACCAGGATAATGCATGGCACTTATAACTCTAGTTTTAGGGTACCTTTGTCAAGCTTTCATACAGAACCCAGACCAGCAGACTGAGGGACTCCTGTTATTGCTGTGGAGTCAAAGAACAGCTACAACGAAGTTAAGGCCCATCCAGAAGTCATCCTTGGCATTCACAGCATTTCCATGAATGGAGACTTGTCCAAACACAGACCTTGGGTATCACATTTTGGATGTAAATAGTTTATCCACCTTGGAGAATTTTACAAAGTTAAAAGATATTCAAGAGTATGTCTGTGTGAGGTGGAATTAATTACAAATTAAAGGGACAGTTATTGATATATTATCTTCCCAGTTAGCAAATTAGTGGTGAATCTAGTCTACTGGACAGATTAAATGAAAATTACAAAAATTTTCAATGAGGTTTCTTAAATTGTGGTCAGGGACCACCCACTTGTTGAAACACAGATTCCTGGGCCCGGCCCCATATCTGTTATATTAGTTTTTTACTGCTATGTAACAAATCACCACTAACTTAGCAGTGTAAAACAACTATTTATTATCTCCTAGTTCTGAAAGTCACAAGTCCAGGTGGTGTGGCTGGGTTTTTTGTTTAAGGTGTCACAAGTCCAAAATTAGGGTCTCACTAGTCCAGGTTCTTACTGAAGGCTCTGGGGAAAAAAAATCCAGTTCCAAACCTCCCTCAGGTTGTTGGCACAATTCGGGTCTTTGCTGGCTGTCAGCTGGGGCTGGCTCTCTGCTCCTGGAGGCCACCCACATTCCTTCCCACTTGGCCCTCTCCATTTTCAAACCAAAGGCCTGGTATGTGGAGGCTTTCTCATGCTTCGAATCTTTCTGACTTGTTCTGCTGTTACATGTTAGGGAAAACTCTGCTTCTAAAGGGCTCAGGTGATTAGTGTAGAACCAACCAGATAATCTCCGTATTTTAAGGTGCACTCACTTGAGACTTTAATTACATCTGCAAAATCCCTTCATAACAGTACCTCGATTAGTGTTTAATTGAATAAACAGGGTTCAGAGATATTGGGGGGACCATCTTTAGAATTCTGCCTACCACACCTACTAAATCAGTGTCTCTTCAGTGGAGCCAAAGAAATATGTCCTTTTAATATCACTCCAAGCGAGTCTGATGAATAATAAACTTTGAGAACTACTGGCTTAGAAGGATAATAGAAAAGCAGTGAATGTTAGTTGTTAGGTGAGTGATGTAGAAAACAACTGTTTTAGGAGTTCCCAGTGAGGGACCTCTGAAGACCAAAGACGCCAATGATTGCAAGGATGTTCATGGAGAAAATGGGCATTCAGAAAGAAATAGTGCAGGCTTTCCAAGCAAGACAGAAAGTATGAGCAGAGATTTGAACATGGGAGACACAATTGGCCTTTCACAGTACAATTAAATTAAGTCTGATTGGAGTGAAGGTGTATAATTGTGATTTGGGGGAGAAGGTGTGGGATTGGGATTATATTATTGTGCAGGGCCTTGATTGCCAGATCAAGGGGTTGAAATAAAGGGAAGCCACTGAAAGTTTTTAAGAATATTTATGTTTAAAAAGCAATTCCAGTTTATTCCCTTTACCCTATTTACTCACTGAATTTCTCTGTAGTTAAGGGTTATATTTTAATTTGCTTTTAGCAAAGTCAAAGTCTTGACTGGATTCTAATGATGGCCAAACAGTTTTATTATTTTTTTATTCTTGGGGATGAAGAAGGAAAAAACGTTTTCAAGTTGTAAGAAATGGACTGGAATATAAGAAAGGGTAAAATAACTCAGGGTTCAGATTCTCTGGTTGAAGGAGAGTGAGCGTGACGATATGAGTCTCTTTTAGAAGCACCTTTCTACATATTCTGATCTCTAAAATATTTTCCATTTACCATCCTCCAGGTTTAAATGTATTCCAAAGACCCAAAATCCTTAATGGGGAGTGGTGGGGTGAGTGTTATTTGTCATCACGTAGTCATTAGAATTGAAAGATCAGGGTCAGTTTGGTGGCTAGAAACAGAAGGTAGTCTACCTTGGAGCCAGGTTCTATAGCTTTGAATATCAGATGAAGACTGCAGATACAGGAGGGTATCATCTGACAAGCATCTTAAGCAGATGGATGACAGAGTGTGTGCACTGGAGAGTGTTGTTAATTTAATGACTCCAGATAATTCTTTAAAATTGAAAGGAGGCCACTGGGAAACAGCCAGTAAAGGTATAACTTGTGGCTTTCTGGCCTCCTGGTAGATTTATATGAGGAAAAGGAGAGGGACATATGTAGTTCTGAATTCTGAAAAACTCAAATTGTTCCTCAGAAGAGGCAATATAAACTTTACTCAGTGGAAATTTTGAGAATTCAAATCAAATCTTCCCAGCAAAGTGGCGGATCACTGTATTTTAGTGACAATTAAAAATCTTGTGTTTAAAATATGAAATGAATCATATAAGAGATTATCTACACTCTTCCTTCCCTACCACTGATGTGGGGAAATTTTCCTAAATTTCTTTTTCTTTTTAATTATTTTTATTGTTATTTAAAAAGTTTTGGTCATGCCACATGCCTTATGGGATCTCAGTCCCTTGACTAGGGACTGAACCCAGGCCAGAGCAGTGAAAGCCCTGAATCCTAACTACTAGGCCACCAGGGAACCCCCTAAATTTTTATATCACTGAACCACATAATTTAGCCTCTAGTGATGCTTTATTTAGAGTTGTAGACTATAGAACCTCAGGAACTCTGACCCCTTAAAGTTCGTTTAATCCCATGTTTTAAATTCATTATTTTACTTATTCATTTAATGATCAATAATAGCTGCATCATGCTTTGTGAGGTTCTAAGAATATAGAGGTGAACCAAACACATCTTTGTCTTCATGGAGGTCACATTCTACTCCAGGAAAAAACAAAAAAGTGGGGTCCTGCTGCAAGCTGAGTCTCCCATACCCACTTTGAATCAATGAGATTGAACAAGGTGGAGTGAGTTAGTACTAGTCATCCCTGAGCTTCTGACTTCCTTGGTACTAGCTGGACACAGTGGGGAACTGAACTGAGCTTACAGCCCTACTCAAAGGCAATGAGATGGTGTAAGTCAGTGCCCCACTTTAAGTAGGAAGGTGTCTTAGAGGCTGAAGGTGTAGCTGAACTTCTACTCCACCCATCTGCAATGAGGCAGTGTAAGTCAGCACTCCATTTTTGCCTGGGGGATATCAGCAGGGCCCAGTGGGAAGCTGGACATACAGAGTTACCTAGCCTTTATACCTCAACAGGTGGACTGTCTACAAAAAAAGAAAATTAAATAGGATCTAAAGTCCACTAATACAATATACAAAATACCTAGATACAATACAATTAAAAAACTCCTCATTATCAAGAACCAAAAAATTACAACTTGAAAAAGAAATCATAGTCAACAGACACCAACACCAAGATGAATCAGATGTTGGAATTATCTGGTAAGAGTTCCAAAGCAGCCATCAAAAAATACTTCAGGGCTTCCCTGGTGGCACAGTCGTTGAGAGTCCGCCTGCCGATGCAGGGGACATGGGTTTGTGCCCCGGTCCAGTAGGATCCCACATGCTGTGGAGCAGCTGGGCCCGTGAACCATGAACGCTGAGCCTGCGCATCCGGAGCCTGTGCTCCGCAACAGGAGAGGTCACAACAGTGAGAGGCCCGCGTACCGCAAAAAAAAAAAAAAAAAGAACATGCAAAAAAAAAAGATCATCAAAAAATACTTCAATCACAATAACAAATTCTTTCAAATCAACCGATAAAATGGAATATCTCAGCAAAGAAGTTATGAAAAAGAACAAAATGGAAATTATAAAATTGAAAATCATTAAAAGCAAAATAAAATACTGGATGAGCTCAGTAATAGAGATGACAGAAGGCAGAATCAGTAAACTTCAGTACACAGCAATAGAATTTACATAATCTGAACAATCTAGAATAGACTCAAAAAAAAAAAAGGAGAGGAAAGAGAGAGAGAGTTGGGATAAAAAATATTCGAAGATATCATGTTTGAAAACTTCTCAATTTGATGAAAGATTTAAACCTACATATTCAAGAATCTGAGCAAACTCTAAGTGGGAATAGCCCCCCAAAAATCTATTTCAAGATATATTAAAATTAGACTTTGAAAACTAAAAACAAAGAAAAAAATTTGAAAGCAACCAGAGAGAAATGACACATTACTTATCAATTGAACTGAACTCCAATTTTAATTGAACATCAATTCAAATGATAGTGAATTTCTCATCTGAAACACAGAAAGCCAGAAAAAGGTGACACAGAATTTTTCAAGTGCTGAAAGAAAAGAACAGTCAACCCAGCAAAAACCTCCTTTGGGAAGGAAGACAAAATCAAGAAATTCTCAGACAAAGTAAAACTAAGACTTTGTCACTAAAAGTAAACATACACTCAAAGAATGGCTAAAGGAGGTTCTCTAAACAGAAAGAATATAAAAACAGAAGAAGACTTGGAACTTTAGAAAGGAAAGAACATCGGAATGGATAAAAATCAGGGCAACTATAATAGACCGTTCTCATGAATTTCTTAAATTATATTTGATGGTTAAAGCAAAAACCAATACATCTTATGTGATGCTTAATATATGTAGAAGAAATACTTAATAAAATTATATTTTAAAAATCGAGAAGATAAAGTGATCTAAATGGAAATAACATTCACTTGAACAGATAAATATTTCACTTGAATGGATAAAACATTGAGACAAGTAAACTGTAATAAGTTACAGTCTGGAATAGAAAAAATAAGTTTTCCTGAAACTCGAAATCTGCTCATCAACCAGAAGACACTCAGTGGACTGTACATAGATAAGAAATGCAACTTTATTGTGTTTACACACATAAAATAGTCATTCTGGTACTTATTGGATTGCATTGGATCAGAGAGATCTCCTTTGGCAATGCAAGTTGGAGATGGGAGTGGAAGCAATGGGGCTTGAGAAAAGTGGATGAGTTCCAATGTCTGAATTCCTTCTTAAGTTCCACAACAAACAGACTTCCAGCTCAAGTTTGAACTCATCTAAGGAGAACTGTCTCTGTCTTCCCTAGGTATTTTTACTTTTGATTTGCAGTAATATCCTTGAGCAACTCAAATCCAATCCTAGTATGGGTTCAGTCCCACCAGGAGGCAGAAGCAGGAATTAATTTTGCTGCCATAGGCCTGGTGTCTGGATTCCTAATTATAAGTCATAAGTAAACACATCTCTGATAGATGGAAACCTTCCATATTCCTTTGCCATACTGTGTAATCGCACAAATCTAAATCCATCCCCAGGTAGCCAGGAGTCTAAGTCCAGACCAGGCATCCACTCTGACCCCATTACCCAAGTACAATTTAAAACACAGTGTTACTTTAAGCAAACAATTTTTTTTGAAGTATAGTTGATTTACAATATTATATTAGTTTCAAGTATACAGCATAGTGATTCAATAATTTTATAAATTATATTCCATTTAAAGTTACTAAAAAATAATGGCTATGTTTCCCTGTGCTGTACAATAATATCTTTGTTGCTTATCTATTTTATACTTAGTAGTTTGTATCTCTTAATTCCATATCCTTATCTTGCCCCACCCCCCTCCCATCTTCCCACTGATATCCACTAGTTTCTTTCTATGTCTGCTAGTCTGTTTCAGTTTTTTTGCATACATTCAATTTATTTTTTAGATTCCACATATAAGCCATAACATACAGTTTTTCTCTATCTGACTACATATTTCACTAAGCATAATACTCACTAGGTCCATCCATATTTTTTAAATGGCAGAATTTCATTTTTTTTCCATGACTGAGGAGTATTCCAGTGGTATTTTTCTTTATCCATTTGTCTGTTGATGGACACTTGGATTGCTTCCATATCTTGGCTATCATAAATAATGCTGCTATGAACATTGGGGTGCATGCATCTTTTTGAGTTAGTGTTTTTATTTTTGGACATATACTCAGGATTAGAATTGCTGGATCATGTGGTAGTTCTATTTTTAGCCTTTTCAGGAATTTCTATACTGTTTTCCATAAGTGAATGCACCAACTTACATTCCCACCAACAGTGAACAAGGATTCCCTTTTCTCCATACCCTCATGAAAATTTGTTATTTGTATACTTTTTGATGTTAGCCATTCTGATAGGTGTGAGGTGATATCTCATTGTGGTTTTGATTAGCATTTCTCTGATGAATATCAAGGGGGAAAGGGGTGGGGTGGGAGGAATTGGGAGACTGGGAATTACACATATACATTGTTGATACTATGTATAAAATAGACAACTGATGGGAACATACTATATAGCACAGGGAACTCTACCTAATGCACTGTGGTAACCTAAATGGGAGGGAAGTCCAAAAGGGAGGGGATATCTGTACGTATATGGCTGATTCATTTTGTTGTGCAGTGGAGGCTAACACAACATTGTAAAGCAGCCATACCCCAATAAAAATTAATAACAACAAAAAAACACAATGTTGAGCATCTTTTCTTGTGCCTGTTGGCCATCTGTAGGTCTTCTTTGGAAAAATGCATGTTCAGGTCATCTGCCCATTTTTCAATTGGGTTGTTTGTTTTTTGTTGTTGAGTTGTAAGAGCTGTTTATATATTTTGGATATTAACCCCTTGCTGGTCATATTATTTACAAATATTTTCTCCCATTGTCTTTTTGTTTTGTTTATGGTTTCCTTTGCTGTGCAAAACATTTACATTTAATTAGGTCCTATTTGTTTGGTTTTGCTTTTATTTCTTTTGCATTAGGAGACAGATCCAAAAATACATTGTTACAATTTATGTAAATGAGTGTTCTGCCAATGTTCTCTTCTAGGGGTTTTATGGTTTCAGGTCTTACATTTAGGTCTTTACTCCTTTCTAAGTTTACTTTTGTATATGGTGTGAGGGAATGTTCTAATTTCATTTTTCTACACATAGCTATACAGTTTTCCCAGTACCACTTATTGAAGAAACTGTCTTTTCTCCATTGTATATTCTTGCCTCCTTTGTTGTAGATTAATTGACAATAGGCGTGTGGGATTATTTCTGAGCCCTCTATTATGTTCCACTGATCTATGTGTCTGTTTTTTTGCCACTGTCATGCTGTTTTGATTACTGTAATGTTGTGATATAGTCTGAAGTCAGGGAGCGTGATACCTTGAGCTTTGTTCATTTTTTTCCCAAGATTTCTTTGGCAATTCAGGGTCTTTGTGGCTCTGTATTTTTAGGCTTATTCTAGTTCTCTGAAAAATGTTGGTATTTTAATCAGGATTGCATTAAATTTGTAGATTGCTTTGGGTAGTATGGACATTTTAACAATATTAATTCTTCCAATCCAAGAGCTTGGGATATCTTTCCATTTCTTTGAATCATCTTCAGTTTCCTTCATCAATGTTTTATAGTTTTCAGAGTATAGGTCTTTCACCTCCTTGGTTAAGTTTATTCCTAGGTATTTTATTCTTTATGATGTGATTTTAAATGGATTTTTGTTGTTGTTGTTTTCTCTTTTTGGTAGTTCATTATTAGTGTACAGAAAAGCAACAGATTTCTATATGTTAAATTTGTATTCTGTAACTTTACTGAATTCATTTGTTAGTTCTAATAGTTTTTGGTGGAGGCTTCTGGGTATTCTATATATATATCATGTAATCTGCAAATAGTGGCAGTTTTACTTTTTCCCTTCTAATTTGGATGCCTTTTATTTCTTTTCTTGTCTGATTGCTGTGGCTAGGACTGCCAATACTATGTGAAATAGAAGTGGCAAGAGTGGGCATCCTTGTCTTCTTCCTGAATTTAGAGGAAAGGCTTTCAGCTTTCACTGTTGAGTATGATGTTAGCTGTGGGTTTGTCATAAATTACCTTTATTATTTTGAGATATGTTCCCTCTATAGCAGCTATAATGTGAGTTTTTATTAAGAATGGATATTGAATTTTGTCAAATGCTTTCTCTGCATGTATTGAGATGATTGTGTGATCGTTATCTTTCCTTTGGTTGATGGGGTGTATCACATTGATTGATTTGTGAATATTGAACCATCCTTTCATTCCTGGAATAAATCCCATTTGATTATGGTGTATGATCCTTTTTATACATTGTTGGATTCTATATGCTAATATCTTATTGAGGATTTTTGTATCTATATTCATCAAGTACATTGGCCTGTTGTTTTCTTTTTATGTAATGTCTTTGGTTTTGGTATCAGGATATTGGTGGCCTTTTAGAATGAATTTGAGAGTGTTCCATCCTCTTTAATTTTTTAGAAAAGTTTGAGAAGGATATGTATTAGCTCTTGTTTATATGTTTGGTAGAAGTCCCCTTTGAAGCCATCTAGTCCTGGACTTTTGTTTGATGGGAGTATTTTTAATTACAAATTCAGATTGGCTGTTTCTTCCTGATTCAGTCCTGGCAGGTTGTATGTTTCTGGAAATTTGTCCACTTCTTCTAGGTTGTACAGTTTTTTGGAATATAACTGTTAGCAGTTTGTAGCATTCTCTTATGATTTTTTAATCTCTGTGGTATTGGCTGTTATTTCTCCCTTTCATTTCTTATTTTGTTTATTTGGGTCCTTTCTCTTCTTAATGAGCATGGTTAAAGGTTTATCAATTTTGATTATCTTTTTAAAAAATCCATCTCTTGGTTTTGTTGATCTTTCCTAACTTTTTTTTTTTTTTTGGTCTCTATTTTATTTACTTCCTCTCTGATCTTTATTATTCCCTTCCTTCTGCTGACTTTCAACTTTGTTTGTTCTTTTTCTAATTCCTTTAGATGGTAGGTTAGGTGGTAGGTTAGGTTGTTTATTTGAGATCTTTCTTGTTTCTTGAGGAAGACTTACATCACAGTAAACTTGCTGCTTAGGATGGTTTTTGCTGAATTCCATGGGTTTTGGAAAGTTGTTTCCATTTTCATTTATCTCGAGCTATTTTATGATTTGCTCTTTGATTTCTTCATTGACACATTGGTTTTTTAGTAGCATGTTGTTTACTCTTCAAGTGTTTGTACTTTTCCCATTTTTCTTTCTATAATTGAATTCTACTTTTATACTGTTGTAGCTGGAAAAAATGCTTATACTTTCTACCCTCTTAAATTTGTTGAAACTAGTTTTGTGACCTAGCATGTGATCTATCCTGGAGAATGTTCCTTGCACACTTGAAAACAGTGTTTATTCTGCTGATTTTGGATACAATGTCCTGTAGGTATTTATTAGCTCCAACTGGTCTACTGTGTCATTTAAGACTACTGTTGACTTTTTAATTTTCTGTCTGGATGATCTGTCCATTGATTTAAGTGAGGTGTTACATCCCCAAATATTATTGTATTATGTTCATTTCTCCCTTTATGTCTACTAATATTTGCTTTATATATTTAAGTGCTCCTGTATTGGGTGCATATATGTGCATATATGTGTGCATATATCCTCTTCTTGTATTGATCCTTTTATCATGATACAATGCTATTCTTTGTCTTTAGTTATAGCCTTTGTTTAAAGGTCTATTTTGTCTGATATGAGTATTGCTACCCCTGCTTTCTTGTCATTTAGTTTGCATAAAATATCTTTTTCTATTTCCTCACTTTCAGTCTGTGTGTGTCTTAGCTCTGAAGTGAGTTTCTTGTAAGCATAATGTTAATTCAATCAGCCACCCCATGTCTTTTGATTGGAACATTTAGTCCATTGAGATTTAGAGTAATTTTTGATAGGTGTGTACTTATTGCCATTTTATTACTTGTTTTCCAGTTGTTTCTGTAGTTCTCGGTTCATTTGTTTTTCTTTTTGTTTATTCTCTTGTAGGTTTGAGGTTTTTTTTTTTTAGTAGTTTGTTCATTTCTTTTTAGTTTTTGTGTATGTATATGTAGGTTTTTGATTTGTCGCTCCCAGGGGGTTCATATACATTGGCCTGTAACTATATATACTTGTTTTAAACTTTTAGTCATTTAAGTTCAGACACATTCTAAAAGATTTGCCTTTATTTTACTCCCCTTCCCCACATGTTATGCTTTTGGTGTCATATTTTACATCTTCATGTTTATCCCTTCACTGTTTATTGTAGTTACAGTTGCTTTAAATTTTTTTGTCTTTTGATCTTCACACTAGCTTATTTAAGTGGTTGATCTTCTTAAATATAGTAAGGACTATATATTTGTCTTTCCTAGTGGGATTTGTCCTTTCCAATGGACTCTTACTTCTTGTTATAGCTTTTTCTTTTCAACTTAGAGAAGATCTTTTAAGATTTCTTTTAGGGTAGGTTTAGTATTAATGTACTCCTTTAGATTTTGCTTATCTAAGTTCTTTATCTCTTCTTCAAGTCTGAGTGATAATCTTGCTGGGCAGTGTCCTAAGCTGCAGGTTTTTCCCTTCCAGTACTTTGAATATATCATGCCACTCCCTTCTGGCCTGCAGTTTCTGAAGAAAAATTAGCTGATAGTTTTACTGATATTCCCTTTTATATGACTCTTTGTTTTTCTCTTGCTGTCTTTAGAATTCTCTTTAACTTTTGCTATTTTGATTATGATATATCTTTGTGTGGGTCTGTTTCGATTCATCTTATTTGTGACGCTCTGTTCTTCCTGTACCTGGATATCTGTTTCCTTCTCCAGCATTGGGAAGTCTTCACCCATAATTTCATCAGATACATTTTTGACCTTCTCCCTTCCCTTCTCCTCTGGGACCCCTATAGTGTGAATGTTGGTGCACTTGATGATATTCCCTTATAATGTGAATATTGGTACACTTGATGTTATTCCAGAGATCTCTTAAACTCATTTTAAAATTTGAGTTCTCATTTTTTAAATTTTGTTTTAAAAAGTTTTCATTTTTTAAAATTTGTTTTTCTTTTTGCTATTCTGATTGGGTGATTTTCATTATTCTCTCTTCCAGATCACTTATGCATTCTTTTGTATCATTTAGTCTGATGTTCATTCTATCTAGTGTGTTTTTCATTTCAGTTATTGTATCCTTCAGTTTCAATTAGTTCTTTTTTATATTTTCCAGTTCCTTGTTAAAATTTTCACTGTGTTCATGTATTCTTTCCCCTAATTTAGTTAGCATTCTTATTACTAATGCTTTGAATTCTTTATCTGGTAGATTGTTTATTTGTTTTATTATTAATTTATTTATTTATTTTAGGGATTTTAAAAAATATTTATTTTTTTGGGCTGCGTTGGGTCTTCGTTGCTGTGTGCGGGTTTTCTCTAGCTGCAGTGAGTGGGAGCTACTCTTTGTTTAGGTGTGCGGGCTTCTCATTGCAGTGGCTTCCCTTGTTGTGGAGCACTGGCTCTAGGTGTGCGGGCTTCAGTAGTTGTGGCACGCAGGCTCAGTAGTTGTAGCTCACGGGCTCTAGAGCACAGGATTAGTAGTTGTGGCACATGGGATTAGTTGCTCCGTGGTATGTGGGATCTTCCTGGACAAGGGCTCGAACGCATGTGCCCTGCATTGGCAGGCAGATTCTTAACCACTGTGCCACCAGGGAAGCCCTATTTATTTTTTTCAGTTTTTTTTTTTTCTTGCTTCTTCAAATGAGATCAGCTCCTCTGTCTTTTCATTTTGCTTAACTTTCTCTGTCTGTATGAATTTAGGTTTAACAGGTACCTACTGCAGTCTTGAAGGGGTGTCCTTGTGGGGGAATGTCCATATACAGTCTGCATGTGCCCATTGCCTTTGGTGGGAGAGCTGGATTTGTCATGAACAGATGTTACACCTTTCCTCAAGGTGTGCTGGCATCTGTCACCTTGGTAGGAGTTGGAGCTGGAGATGGAGGAGCTAGGACCAGAGCCATGTGTGAGCCAGGGCTTCCTCTGTGCTCAGTGGCCATTCCTGTCCTATCAGGGGTGGGGCTTGGTCCCTAGTTGATGGAGCAGAAGCTCTGAGGATGAGGTCCAAGCTGGTTTTGTTAGCTTTAAGTATGTACTCTCCTTTCTCCCAGCACTGGTACCCTTGTCCCAGAGGGCAGCAGTCCTGGAGCAAGAGGGGCTTGTGCAGGCTCTGTGCTTGTGATGGGTGTGGGCTGCACTGGGCTAGCCACAAACAGAGGTCTGGGCTGCCTCAGATGTGCTGCCTGTGCAAGCACCAGCAATGGCAGCCCCCACTGCATCTAAGACTCTTTTGCCCCTTATAGCAGATCACTCCTCCCAGCCTCTGCTCTCACTGCCCTGTTGTGGAGCTGTGCTGCTTGGCAGGCAGGGCCTGCATGGGCTCTTAGTGTTTATCTGGGTGGGAGCTGTGGAGGTTTGGCCTCCTTCAGAGATCTGGACTACCTCTTACGCACAGCCTGTGTAAATGTGAGCAATAGCCACTCCCACTGTGCTAAGATGCCACCCAGGTCCAAGTCACCTGTGTCCCATGGCTGAGCTCTCTCCCCAGCTGTGGTAGCCCATGCTTCAGTGGGGAGGTACAAGGTAAAGGAAGTGGGGCTGGAGCATTTGCTTGGTTCAGGTTGGGGTGCACTGCCATGGTGGTCATGGGAAACTGCTTCAGTCTGCCTTCTCCACCCTGCCTGGGTGTGAGCAAGTGTGTGCTTTGCTCCTCACAGCAGAGTCCAGGCTTCCCACGGCCCTCCTGTTAGTCCCAGTGACCCTCCCACCAGCCAAGGGGGCATGTCTTCCTTGTGTTGGACCCCAGGATTTGGGCGCCCTCTATGTGACTTGAACTGCTCACTCCCCAGGGTGAATTTCCACCTGTGTAATCTCCCTTTTCCTCTGGGGCACAGGTCCTGACCTGATCTCTTCTCTTTCCTTCCTGCCCTATTCCATTTGGATCTTTCCTAAAGCCTTGGTTGTACAAGAGTCTTTCTGCCAGCTTCTTGTTAGTTTCCAGTGAGACTTGTTCCATGTGTAGACGTATGTTTGATGTGTTTGTGGGGGGAAGTGATTTCCATGTCTTCCTACTCCTCCATCTTGATTGATCAAGTTGAGCAAACAAGTTTTAATTTAGGCCTTAGCACTAATGCCTGTTTTGTCCTGCATTTGTCAACCAGGCTAGACTACACACAGTTTACGAGAACTGCTTTTATTTTTCTAACTTGAAGTTCCTTTCCCCAAGCCATATCTGATGATCATGGTTTTTAGGAACTTATTACTTTCAGAGTGAGAGAAGGATGAAGATAGCATCCCTTCTGGGGTTTGGAAGAGAGCTGGTTAGAGTAATGTTTCCATTTCCCTATGCCTTCCTGGTCCTCCTAGGCTTTGCAATTAGAGCCAACAAAGCAGTAACATTGGAGGAAGATAGAAAAGAGGAGAATCATATAAATCCATCCAAATAGGGACTCTCAGGCATGGCAGAGAAGCAGGGATAGCTCTTTAATTTTTGACTGTTCATACCCAAAGCTCCTCCCCCAGTTATCATAGTACAACTGTGTGTCTAGGGGGACTTCATTATGTCCTTGGATTTTCCTTCTTGGAGGGGTGGAATGAGATGTGAAGGTCTTAAAACTCTTCTATGGCTATGGTTTTCACACTTTAGTGGAGCACTGTGCTGGGCATTCTGCTTGGAATCAAGGAGACTGACATTTCTTCAGAGAAATCTTACATAAATAAAACAAATAAGAAGATAGTCTTTGAAGTGGGAAGTGGGGGTCTCAAATTCTTAATTTCTCAGCTTTCTCTTCCTCAGGGCTCCAATGAGGCACCTTCTTAGACCACAAGTTCTTCATAGTAAAGCTGCAAACCACTAAATTAGAAGTAAGACAATATGGTGACACAGAGGCCAAGTTTTCTGCCTCCTTCTCCTGATGAGCTTTGTGGGCTACCCCTCTAGAGGTCTGCTCAGGATTACTACCCTTTAGCTCATGGGAGGACTGACCCCTACCGCATTTTCTGTCAACCAGGTATTGGCTAGGGTCCTACTCCCAGTGACTGATTACTTGATATATGTAGCTGTTAACCTGACTCAGGAGAGTCATCTATGTTATAGCACTGCTCTGTGCTCACCATCCTTGGGTCTAAGTTGGCACTTTGGACTCTAGTTTTCAGTCTTAAAGGCTGCTGGTCAGTTTCTCCAGATATTAACCCAGCAGGTGCCCGTATTATTTTCTGCTTGGAGCGGTCCAGGCATGCTTTGTGTGTTTGAACAAACTCATGTTGTGATAGTCCATTTCTTCCGTGGATAGCTCTGAGATGGCAATTTATTCATAATATATTGAGGCAGAACTTGTAACCCAATGGTCCTAATTCTGCTCCTTGAAGGTATCACGGAACAGGATACATTTCTTTCCTGCATGACAAACCTCATGTCTTCAGGTATCTGAAGACAGACCTCATATCTTCATTGAGCCTTATCTTTTCATATTGTATATTTTCTTTTCAGGATACATTTATCATTTTATTTTTAATACTAAATGGTAAAACTTGTTTATCTGATAATCTGCAGAAATTGTTTTTCTATTCTTTTTTTTTTTTTTTTTTTTTGTGGTACGCGGGCCTCTCACGGTTGTGGCCTCTCCCGTTGCGGAGCACAGGCTCCAGACGCGCAGGCTCAGCGGCCATGGCTCACGGGCCCAGCCGCTCCACGGCATGTGGGATCCTCCCAGACCAGGGCACGAACCCGTGTCCCCTGCATCGGCAGGCGGACACTCAACCACTGCGCCACCAGGGAAGCCCTGTTTTTCTATTCTTAAAAAAAATTCCTAAAACCTTCAAGAGCCAGAACTTCTGTGAGAAGTTCTATAGGAACTTCAGGGTAAGATAAATTTCCTTGGCACCATCATCCTCTGCTTCCTTATTTGGCTACTCTTCTGGACCTGGAGCAATAATTTGATCTTGATTGAGAGAGACATTTCTGATTCCTGAGGGACTACATATAGTATACGTATGGAAAGGGAAGTGTCAGTTGGTAGTGACCTGCACACTATCTGAGGTGACACTTCTGCCCACTCTACATCCACCAATGAATTGTGCTGATGGCTACTGCCATCATGGCTGGCCTCCTTTCCCAGGTTCTGGAAGGAACATCTATTAATGTTTGTTCATCCATATTCTCCTCGTGGATGAATACCCTTCCAAATGAAATAGACTTTTTGCCTCCTCAGTATCCACACAGTGGCTAATATGAAATAGACATTCAATAAACAGTTGGTGATTGAATGAAAAGGTAAATAAAGAAAATCCCCAAAGTCGTTCTCTCTTCTTCTTCTCCTTCTCTTTCCTCTCTTTATCTCTGTGTCTGTCTCTTTATCTCTCTCTCTCTCTCCCTCTCTCTCTCTCTCTCTCTCCCTCTCTCTCTCTCTCTGTCTCACACACACACACATACACACACACACTTACCTGGGAGTGTCCAATTATGCACCAAGGTCCATGCACTGATCCCTCCCCTCACCAACTCAGGGTCTTAACATCATGTCACCCAGTTTACAGATTTCCTCTGACAGTGTACGCTGATTACAGGATCTGAACTCTCCTGCTGTTCTGAGTAGCCAAGTCCATTTATTCCACTTGTAATAACTGATTTCTATTTTGTGCCTCCCAACCCCTGTTGGTCCCAGTTTCCTGTCCCCAGCAGATTCTGAACAGGAATACTTTTGTTTTGAGCCCTGCTACCTACAGTTGGATCTCCTTAGTTGTAGCTACCTAAGCCTCTGCTCAGGTAGAGCAGAGCCTTGTTTTTCATTCATTCATTCATTCATTCATAGGGCAAACATTTACTGTATGCTTACTCTATTGCTGAGAAAACAATAATGGATAAAATAGTGTTCCTTGCTCAGGAAGCATAGGGTCTAATGGCACCCCACTTTCCTGTGAATGCTTTCACCTGTTGTGTGCTACTGGAACCTTCCTTGAGAGTTTACCCTGGTTCCTACTGAGTCTGTCTATTTTCTGGATCCTAGCCCCATCCTGTTTTCCCCTTACTACCACCTCACTGCTGCTGCCTAGGTCTTCTACCTGACCCCTGTGAGCCCACCTCGGAAGTCTGTGCTCACTGAAGTCAGCAGTAAGCTTCCATGGCTGCCCAAGACCCTACAGGGGCATCATCATACCTCATGTAACTGACAAGTTTCCCACAAACATTCACACACACACACGCAGACACAGACACACGTGCGTGTGTGTGTTCATAATGCTTGCTCTATTGTACTCCATCAGAAAAGAGGATTTTAGTTATATATCAGTTACCTCTTTGATTCTAAGACTTCCTGTTACATGCCGCCAAACATTTACACTTGCATTGACTAGGTGACCGGGGTCTCTTAGGAGTTCCTGGAATATATGGTGACAAGTGCCTAAGATGCGAAGCTCAGCTCACTGGTTCTGTGTCTGAATATGAATATGACACATTTTTTTCTTTTTTTCCTAATTCCATATGATCACATTGAATGTACCAGGGTACATATTCTTGTCTTAGCCTCCTGGGTTGAAATGCTGTGCTCATGCATAATCAGATAAGGAGAAATGGGCTCCATTCTCATTTTGAAACTTAATGCACCTGGAACAAAGAACCTCTGATTCTGCTTACCATCTGCTGGGGGATGAGAAGGCCTCCCACTGCCCCATTTACCACACTTAAATTGAAGGGTGAACTCCCAGCAGGCGGTCGAGAGCTTGGATCCACAGCCCAGGTGTGGATTTCACCCTCAAATGCCCCACATGAAGTTGACTCCCTACATTTGGGCACAGAGTGAAAATTTAATTTCTGAGTAGGAGGACTGGTAAAGAAGAATCAATGTTCTGTAAACCGTAGAATAAAAGACAGAGACAAAAAGACAGATAATAAGTGTATGTTTTATTTAATAATGTTCTCAGTAGTTTCAGTCATTTTTCTGTAATTTTCATGATGAATGCAAGTGATACTTTTCTGCATATCCTTAGTATTGAGAAAACAGGCTGGGGAAATAATTTTTTAGTCAAATATGAAACTGTACATGATTCTAATACCTTGGAGGAGATTTCCTTCTACTTTCCATTGTTCTGTAAATGAAAAGTAAATTATGCTTTGTTAAAAAACTTTCCGTTGAATAGTTTTATAGCAAATGTTTCATTCACTTCAATAAATAAATGTACAATATTTTTTGAAAATTGAGACTCAGGCTTTGTAAAATTTTACTACTCCACCAAATTAGTCTCTCGGTTCTTATTCTGCAATAGAAAATTATACATTTTAACTTTTAGTTAAGTAGCACTTAAATAAAATGTCTAATTCCCTTACAAGCCTTTGTGAAGCATTAGACCTGAGATGCACAAAGGTAGTTAATGTTAGAAACCTAAAGGATTTTTAATGAGTATGCCTCATTTTAATGAGAGGTGCCATCTTAATGAGCAACAGCATGGTTGAGTGGATAGAACACTACTTTACAAATTAGGCTTCTTGAAGCCTCCTCACAGCACTTCCAATATATCACTTTGTGGCTCTTTGTTGATGCCTTACCCTCTCTGGGCATTTGATTTTTCTTTTGTAAAATGGAAATAATAAATGCTGATGTCCACAAAGCTCTCAAGAATGCTAAAACAAGAGGAATTTTTTTTGAATTTCACTTTATATTTTTTATACAGCAGGTTCTTATTAGTTATCTATTTTATACATATGACTGTATACATGTCAATCCCAATCTCCCAATTCATCCCACCACCACCGGCCCTGCCCCCCGCACTATCCCCCCTTGGTGTCTATACGTTTGTTCTCTATATCTGTGTCTCTATTTCTGCCTTGCAAACTGGTTCATCTGTACCATTTTTCTAGATTCCACATATATGCGTTTGTATACAATATTTGTTTTTATCTTTCTGACTTCATTCTATGACAGTCTCTAGGTCCATCCATGTCTCGACAAATGACCCCATTTTGTTCTTTTTTATGACTGAGTAATATTCCATCATATATACATACCACATCTTCTCTATCCATTCGTCTGTCGATGGGCATTTAGGTTGCTTCCATGACCTGGCTATTGTAAATAGTGTTGCAATGAACACTGGGGTGCATGTGTTGTTTTCAATTATGGTTTTCTTTGGGTATATGCCCCAGAGTGGGATTGCTGGGTCATATGGTAATTCTATTGTTAGTTTTTTAAGGAACCTCTATACTGTTCTCCATAGTGGCTGTATCAATTTACATTTCCACCAACAGTGCAAGAGGGTTCCCTTTTCTCCACACCCTCTCCAGCATTTGTTGTTCATAGATTTTCTGAGGATGCCCTTTCTAATTGATGTGAGGCGATACCTCATTGTAGTTTTGCTTTGCATTTCTCTAATAATTAGTGATGTTGAGCAGCTTTTCATGTGCCTCTTGGCCATCTATATGTCTTCTTTGGAGAAATGTCTATTTAGGTCTTATGCCCATTTTTTGATTGGGTTGTTTGTTTTTTTAAATATTGAGCTGCATGAGCTGTTTATATATTTTGGAAATTAATCTTTTGTCTGTTGATTTGTTTGCAAATATTTTCTCCCATTCGGAGGGTTGTCTTTTTGTCTTGCTTATGGTTTCCTTTGCTGTGCAAAAGCTTTTAAGTTTCATTAGGTCCCATTTGTTTATTTGTGTTTTTATTTCCATTACTCTAGGAGGTAGGTCAAAAAGATCTTACTATAATTTATGTCATAGAGTGTTCTGCCTATGTTTTCCTCTAAGAGTTTTATAGTGCCTGGCTTTACATTTAGGTCTTTAATCCATTTTGAGTTTATTTTTGTGTATGGTGTTAGAGAGTGTTCTAATTTCATTCTTTTACATGTAGCTGTCCAGTTTTCCCAGCACCACTTTTTGAAGAGACTGTCTTTTCTCCATTGTATATCCTGCCTCCTTTGTCATAGATTAGTTGACCATAGGTTCGTGGGTTTATCTCTGGGCTTTTTATCCTGTTCCATTGATCTATATTTCTGTTTTTGTGCCAGTACCATATTGTCTTCATTACTATAGCTTTGTAGTATAGTCTGAAGTCAGGGAGCCTGATTCCTCCAGCTCCACTTTTTTTCCCTCAAGATTGCTTTGGCTATGCCAGGTCTTTTGTGCCCCATACAAATTTTAACATTATTTTGTTCTAGTTCTGTAAAGTATGTCATTGGTAATTTGATAGGGATTGCATTGAATCTGTAGATTGCTTTGCGTAGTATAGTCATTTTCACAATATTGTTTCTTCCAATCCAAGTACATGATATATCTCTCCATGTGTTTGTATCATCTTTGATTTCTTTCATCAGTGTCTTATAGTTTTCTGAGTACAGGTCTTTTACCTCCTTAGATAGGTTTACTCCTAGGTAATTTATTCTTTTTATTGCAGTGGTGAATGGGATTGTTTCCTTAATTTCTCTTTTTGATCTTTTGTTGTTAGTGTATAGGAATGCAAGAGATTTCTGTGCATTTATTTTGTATCCTGCTACTTTACCAAACTCATTGATTAGCTCTAGTAGTTTTCTGGTGGCATCTTTAGGATTATCTATGTATAGTATCATGTCACCTGCAAACAGTGACAGTCTTACTTCTTTTCCAATTTGTATTCCTTCTATTTCTTTTTCTTCTCTGATTGCCATGGCTAGGATTTCCAAAACTATGTTGGATAATAGTGGTGCGAGTGGACATCCTTGTCTTGTTCCTGATCTTAGAGGAAATGCTTTCAGTTTTTCACCATTGATAATGATGTTTGCTGTGGGTTTGTCATATATGGCTTTATTATGTTCATGTAGGTTCCCTCTATGCACACTTTCTGGAGAGTTTTTATCATAAATGGGTGTTGAATTTTGTCAAAAGCTTTTTCTGTGTCTATTGAGATGATCATATGGTTTTTATTTTTCAATTTGTTAATATGGTGTATCACATTGATTGATTTGCATATATTGAAGAATCCTTGCATCCTTGTGATAAATCCCACTTGAACATGGTGTATGATCTTTTTAATGTGTTGCTGGATTCTGTTTGCTAGTATTTTGTTGAGGATTTTGCATCTATATTCATCAGTGATATTGGTCTGTAATTTTTTTTTTTTGTAGTATCTTTTTCTGGTTTTGGTATCAGGGTGATGGTAGCCTCATAGAATGAGTTTGGGAGTGTTCCTTCCTCTGCAGTTTTTTGGAAGAGTTTGTGGAGGATGGGTGTTAGCTCTTCTCTAAATGTTTGATAGAACTCACCAGTGAAGCCATCTGGTCCTAGACTTTTGCTTGTTGGAAGATTTTTAATCACAGTTTCAATTTCATTACTTGTGATTTGTCTGTTCATATTTTCTATTTCTTCCTGGTTCAGTCTTGGAACGTTATACATTTCTAAGAATTTGTCCATTTCTTCCAGGTTGTCCATTTTATTGGCATAGAGTTGCTTGTAATAGTATCTTATGGTGCTTTGTAGTTCTGTGGTATCCGTTGTAAATTCTCCTTTTTCACTCCTAATTTTATTAATTTGAGTCCTCTACCTCTTTTTCTTGATGAGTCTAGCAATCAATATTGTTTATCTTCTCAAAGAACCAGCTTTTAGTTTTACCGATGTTTGCTATTGTTTTCTTTGTTTCTATTTCATTTATTTCTGCTCTAATCTTTATGATTTTCCTTCTACTAACTTTGGGTTTTGTTTGTTCTTCTTTCTCTAGTTCCTTTAGGTGTAAGGTTAAATTGTTTATTTGAGATTTTTCTTGTTTTTTGAGGTAGGATTGTATTGCTATAAACTTCCCTCTTAGAAAAGCTTTTGCTGCATCCCATAGGTTTTGGATCATCATGTTTTTGTTGTCATCTGTCTCTAGGTATATTTTGATTTCCTCAGTGATCTCTTGGTTATTTAGTAACGTATTGTTTAGCCTCCATGTGTTTGTGTTTTTTAGTTGTTTTTCCCTGTAATTGATTTCGAATCACGTAGCACTTTGGTTGGAAACGATGCTTGATATGGTTTCAATTTTCTTAAATTTACCAGAGCTTGATTTGTGACCCAAGATGTGATCCATCCTGGAGAATGTTCTGTGTGCACTTGAGAAGAAAGTGCAATCTGCTGTTTTCAGAGGGGGAATGTCCTATAAATATCAATTAAATCTATCTGGTCAGGCTTTCCTGGTGGCGCAGTGGTTGAGAGTCCGCCTGCCGATGCAGGGGACATGGGTTCATGCCCCGGTCCAGGAAGATCCCACATGCCACGGAGCGGCTAGACCTGTGAGCCATGGCCACTGAGCCTGCGCGTCCGGAGCCTGTGCTCTGCAATGGGAGAGGCCACAACAGTGAGAGGCCCGCATAAGGCAAAAAAAAAAAAAAAAAAAAAATCTATCTGGTCTATTGTGTCATTTAAAGCTTGTGTTTCCTTATTAATTTCCTGTCTGGATGATCTGTCCATTGGTGTAAGTGAGGTGTTAAAGTCCCCCACTATTACTGTGTTACTGTTGATTTCCTCTTTTATAGTTCTTAGCATTTGCCTTATGTATTGATACGTGCTCCTATGTTGGGTGCATATATATTTATAATTGTTATATCTTCTTCTTGGATTGATCCCTTGATCATTATGTAGTGTCCTTCCTTGTCTCTTGTAACATTCTTTATTTTAAATCTATTTTATCTGATATGCATATTGTTACTCCAGCTTTCCTTTGATTTCCATTTTCATGGGATATATTTTTCCATCCCCTCATTTTCAGTCTATATGTGTCCCTAGGTCTGAAGTGGGTCTCTTGTTGACAGCATACATATGGGTATTGTTTTTGTATCCATTCAGCGAGCTTGTATCTTTTGGTTGGAGCATTTAGTCCATACACATTTAAGGTAATTGTCAATATGTATGTTCCTGTTACCATTTTCTTAATTGTTTTGGGTTTGTTTTTGTAGGTCCTTTTCTACTCTTGTGTTTCCCACTTAGAGAAGTTCCGTTAGCATTTGTTGTAGAGCTGGTTTGGGGATGCTGAATTCTCTTAGCTTTTGCTTGTTTGTAAAGCTTTTGATTTCTCCATTGAATCTGAATTAGATTCTTGCCTGTAGAGTAAGCTTGGTTGTAGGTTCTTCCCTTTCATTACTTTAAATACATCATGCCACTCCCTTCTGACTTTTAGAGTTTCTGCTGAGAAATCAACTGTTAACCTTATGGGAGTTCCCTTGTATGTCATTTGTCAATTTTCCCTTGTTGCTTTCACTAATTTTTCTTTGTCTTTAATTTTTGTCAGTTTGATTACTATGTGTCTCAGCATGTTTCTCCTTGGGTTTATCCTGCCTGGGGCTCTCTGCGCTTCTTGGACTTGGGTGGCTATTTCCTTTACCATGTTAGGGAAGTTTTCAACTATAATCTCTTCAAATAATTTCTTGGGTCCTTCCTCTCTCTTCTCCTTCTGGGACCACTATAATATGAATGTTGGTACATTTAATTTTGTCCCAGAAGTCTCTTAGGCTGTCTTCATTTCTTTTCATTCTTTTCTCTTTATTCTGTTCTGTGGCAGTGAATTCCACCATTCTGTCTTCCAGGTGACTTATCCATTCTTCTGCCTCAGTTATTCTGCTATGGATTCCTTCTAGTGTATTTTTCCTTTCAGTTATCGTATTGTTCATCTCTGTTTGTTCTTTAATTCTTCTAGGTCTTTGTTAAACATTTTTTGCATCTTCTCGATCTTTGCCTCCATTCTTTTTCTGAGGTCTTAGATCATCTTCACTATCATTATTCTGAATTCTTTTTCTGGAAGGTTGCCTATCTCCATTTCAATTAGTTGTTTTCTGGGGTTTTATCTTGTTCCTTTGTTTGGTACATAGTCTTCTGGCTTTTCATTTTGTCTATCTTTCTGTTAATGTGGTTTTCATTCCACAGGCTGCAGGATTGTAGTTCTTGCTTCTGCTGTCTGCCCTCTGGTGGTTGAGCTAACTAAGAGTCTTGTGTAAGCTTCCTGATGGGAGGGACTGGTGGTACATAGAGCTGGGTGTTGCTCTGGTGGGCAGAGCTCAGTAAAACTTTAATCTGCTTATCTGCTGATGGGTGGTGCTGAGTTCCCTCCCTGTTAATTGTTTGCCCTGAGGCAACACAGCACTGGCGCCTACAGACTCTTTGGTGGGGCTAATGGCAGACTCTGGGAGGGCTCATGCCAACACTTACTTCCCAGAACTTCTGCTGCCTGTGTCCTTGCCCCCGCAGTGAGCCACAGCCACCCCCCACCTCTGCAGAAGACCCTCCAATACTAGCAGGTAGGTCTGGTTCAGTCTACTATGGAGTCACTGCTCCTTCCTGCTGGGTCCTGATGCACACACTACTTTGTGTGTCCCCTCCAAGGGTGGAATCTCTGTTTCTCCCAGTCCTATCAAAGTCCTGCAATCAAATTCTGCTGGCCTTCAATGTCTGATTCTCTGGGAATTCCTCATCCTGTTGCCAGAGCCCCAGGTTCGGAAGCCTGTTGTGTGTCTCAGAACCCTCACTCCATTGGGTGGACTTCTGTGGTATAATTGTTCTCCAGTTTGTGAGTCACTCACCCAGCAGTTATGAGATTTGATTTTATTGTGATTGCACCCCTCCTATCTTCTCATTGTGGCTTCTCCTTTGTATTTGGTTGTGGGGTATATTTTTTGGTGAGTTCCAGTGTCTTCCTGTCGATGATTGTCCAGTAGCTAGTTGTGATTCCAGTGCTCTCGCAAAAGGGAGTGAGTACATGTCCTTCTACTCCACCATCTTGAACCAGTCCCGAAGAGGAGCTTTTTAAATGTAAATGATATAAGAAATAATCATGGATCTACCTAAAACCTACAAGGGACATTCAACAGATTTCATTTGTGAGACCACTAACCCAAGTTAGAATTATTTTAGATCATGGGTTATTCTTTGTTCTATATTTGTGATATTATTATTTTGATTGATATTTTGGAACAGGTGTGGAGGAGGAAAGGAAGAAGGAACAACTGAATATATTGAAACAATTATTTTTGCTTCCAGATGTAGGATTGCATCTTATTCAAAATAGTGAGTAGAATTCATGCACTGCCTGACATGGTATGCTATGAGAGGTCCAGAATCTTCACAAAGCCTCAAGTCTGGCTTTTTCTTAGAAGAAGATGGGGAGACTGTGGTTGCTACTTCATGTCCTTTTTGGTACTTTGTAAGCACAGAGAGGGCTCCCTTCTGTACTCTTCATCTTACACAGCAACAAAAAAAGGAGGAGAGAAGTGTTATCCTAAAAGCTGTGCCCCCTGAAAACTGTATGATCATGGTTGGTGGGGTGGCATAGGGCCTTGGCACTGATTTCCTCACCAGCAGGGACAGGAGCTGTGGGACCTACTTTCTGGAAAGCCACAGACCTTCTAATGGTATGGCTAGGTCAGGCAAAAAGTCAGTTATGGTTGCTTGGGGAGGCAGAAGAGATGGTTGACAGTCATGGGGAATATGAAGTATTGATTCTTAGGTGAACAGGAAATAGGGAAGGAGGGGTAAGCACTGGTGAAAACTGAAAGTAGGTCTAGTGCTGGGCTTTGCAGTCAGACCTTGAGCTTCCTGTATAATAGATTTTTGAGGTCCTACAAGTCTAGACCCAAATCCTTGTTCCATCATTTACTTGACAGTGTGATTTGGGGAAAGATATATCACTCCGCAGATTCTCAGTTTCTGTTTTTGTAAAATGGATTGAATAATAATTGAGGAATCGAGAAAATAATGTTTGGAAAGAGCTGAGTCTAGTCCCTTGACTTTTATTAGTATTGGAAGGCAAATTGTGGCTCCAGTCCAAGAAGATTGATGACCAGCTGCTGAATGTTCAGTCACTTTCACGTATGGTCAGAATTGATCCTGAGAACAAAAGAAGGTGGGAGTAGTAGATAGGTCTGAGCCAAATGTGTGGAGTGCTACAGAGCCTGGGAAATAGTCAGAGGCTGACTGTGTGAGCTTTGTTGTGCATATGTGGCCAGTTTTACCTTCATCTCAAGAATGAGTTCCTGTCTCAGTTACCTTTGTACCTCCTGTACCTAGCAAAGGACCTGGCACAATATATAAATAATTATTTAACAAACCAAATAGAGCAAGATTATGGTACCTTAAGTGGGATGGGTTGCATATCCTCTGACACAGGCAGAACCAGAAGAACTCTGGCCTTCCTCATTTCAGTCTTAAAAATGTGCTTAGTTTAATCACTCAGCCCTGCTCTCAGACACATAGCTCCAACTTTGATTTTATATATTATGAGACTCTCAGATTAAGGAATGATCCCCAGAGTAGCATGGAAATATATGAAGGCATCAGGTGGGATCCTACAGGATATGCCTGCCTATGTCCAGTGGAGTATTAGATTGTAGACAATGAACTATTCCAGAGGAATAATGGATAATCCATCTTCTATTGTATATCTGCTTCTCTCTAGAAATTTGGCATCTTTTATATTTCTCTATAATTGGTAGAACTAAATTTATAAACAAAATTATTCATGTAGTTATATGATATTTTTCAGTATCTTTTATGTGCTATTTCTTATACATGATGTACTTGAGTTATTGGGCTGGGTTTATCATAGGGAGATATCAGAAGTGTGTGCCCAGAACCCAGTTTGCAAGGAGCTCAGGAAATCTTTTGTTGGGCTCAGACAGAATGCATTTGCCTCCATATGTTTCTTGGAGTCTTAGCTCAAACATATCAAATTGTTCAAGGAGAATTTTATTTCCTGGTTAAAGCCAAATCAGAAGAAATCATCAGGTGTTGAATGGTTTCTCTATGACGGTGTAAATCTCTTGTGAATTCCTAGTCATGAGGGGGCACATTTACCCAAGGTTTATCCCAGGGGTACCCAAAACTTGACTCAGATTTTTTTTTTAACATTATACAGAGTTCAACAAAACTAGACTGCTTTTAAACAGAATTCCTAAATGAACAAATTTTGACTGTTGTACAAATGCAATGGGGAAATTTCTTAATTAAAAATGATTTCTGGTCTTAGATACCATATTTAAAGAAAGTCCACAAGCCAAATATGGGTCTTTGTAGCATGTCAAAAACAGGGCCAGTATGGGATAGACTGGCCATCCTTGGTGCCTATCAGTTTTCATTTGCTCCTTTGAAGTGATAAAGGTCTTGGGCATAGAAGTATCTACCCAACTAGAGAATTATCTGAAGCATTTTGCAGATTTGTATGGCTAGGCACTATTGCCCTAGTTTCTTAGATGGACCCAGAGTAGTTTTAATCTATGTATTTATAGCTCTTTTAAATCACCAATTTCAACACATTTCAGAGACTCTGTGTGGCCAGACCTTCACTGACTTTAGATATCAGACCCAGAGCACCTGCAGGAACCCAGTGCTCTAGAGTGAAGAGCTGATAACACATCTTATCTCTAATGCCTAACTTAGAAGACAATCATATGTGTTGAACAGTCGGTCACTGTCCTCCACTGTGGTTTTTTCATTGCCTTCTATCATGCTTCCTGCTGCTTGAGAAGCATGGTGTTCATGACTGTCCTCAGTGCTGGGTCTGATATTATCCTTGGTTACCTATTAAAGACTCAAGGTGTAACAATCTCAATTCAATAACTATTTATGATTCACTTAATACGTACCATGAAGAAATCTAAAAGATGCAATGCAAAGGACCATCTTAGGTTCCCCGGGAAATAAACAGAAGTACTATTGAAATATAGTCCATGTTTTAGAAAAGCTTACCATTCTAGGGAAAGGAACAAGGCAAATTTGAGAAAGCATGTAAATCATAATAGTCAATATTAACTAAGAAGAACAAATCATGTGGCACAGGAAATGTTATTGGAAACCAGAGAAGGGGGAGGAGGAGAGGGTTACCTGGATGAGTTGAGACTTGGTCTGGGCGCTGATGAGGGCACAGAACTTGAATAGAGTAAAAGGGTAATGTACTGTATAGAGGTACATCGCTGATCTCCACAGGCCTTGATGTGGGAAACTGGCCTTTTCTCTGTGGAAGAACTCCATTACCCTAAAAACATTCCAAGGTTAATGGAATTACCTGTGTGAGACTTTCCATTAAGACTAGAAAGAGATTAGTTTTTTGCAGTCTTGCTGTCAGTGTGGTACAGAGAATCCAAAGAGAAGCAGCCTTCACAAGTTCACCTGGCTTTTCATGGACAGAACCAGAGCCCTCCGTTCCCTATCTTAGCTGCATTATCAGATTGTCCAGCTTCCCCAGCAGTGTGGTCCACTGCCCCATCACTCCCCTTTAGGAGGCCTAGGTAGTCATCTTAATTGGCTGTTACACTATTAATTCTAAAATTCTGATTTTCCTCTGGGATATTGGGATTTCCAAAGGAATATCTTTCTATGTTGTATTGCATCTATGATGTAATATACATGAACCTAAAGAGCCTCAACTATTTCCTGAAGCATATCAACTGTGGCCTCTTCAATTAGTTTGGCTGAACAGCTGGGATTCTTGACAGCTTGTCCACTATCTAGTGCATCACAACAGGGCATCAGGACAGTGGGACAGAGAAACTAGGAGGTAGAATTTGACTGTCCCAAAGAATTGTAAGTTAGTTCATAAGAATAAATAAGTCAAATGTGGTAACACACAATCAAATCAGGTATTTGTGCCATTTATATACATAGATGGCTTTCTGGGTTTTATTACAAAGCTAACCCTAAACTAAGTTTTTTTTTTCTATATGATTTACACATTTTCCTATATTGCATTATAAGTATTTTAAGTGTGTGTGTGTGTGTGTGTGTGTGTGTGTGTGTGCGCGCACTGCTTTCTTGGCTAGCCTATAAACTCCTTGAGGGTAAAAATTAGATCTTTTGCAATCCCTCATAGTGCCTATCAGATGGATTTAGATTCTAGTAAGAGCATAACTGTAGACTAGTTTAATTCATAGAGAATTTGTTTCTGATTCCTGTCTTTATTACATCTACCACTCAAACTCTACTTTATCTCCTTCAAAAGCTTTCTATTTCTTTCTCATGTTTCATTTCACGCTCAGTGTATGTGTGTATAACCAGTCAACTTCATCTCACTTCTTTTAATTTCCTTGTGTGGGAGCCATTTTAATAGTATTTGTTTCAAGTGAAGGTCCGTTATTCAAAGTAAACACACAAAACTTGGCTAGAGAAAACTATTTGAATAATATTCGTATAGCAATAAAACCTTGAAAATATAAATATAAAATACAATACCCATGGTTAGTAATGTTATTCACACACTTTGCTAAGTGCTTTTGGGATAGAATATAGCTAATCATAGAAGAATCATCATCTATACGCCACATAAACATCTTTTGTCTGCAGAACTCAAAGAAATTTACTGAAGATAATTGTAATATTTATTCATAATAACCATCCTTTTCTCACCAGTTTTTAATGTTAAAACAGAGATGGGTCAAATATGCAATTAAGTTTTTGACTGAAGACTCCAAATGTTTTTTTAATCCTAAAATATAGATAGGGTACATGGGAAGTCATGCCCTCTTTATGGGTAAATATGGAAATTCATCTCTCCCTCCATTCCTGCTAGCTAGCTACTCAGTGCAGTTAGAGAACAGAGTTTTGTTATTCATCATTACAATCTCAGTGGAGAAGGCAGGAGGATGTTTCTTCCTCCCAGGGAAGCTATTTTGAGCGCCAAGACATTGTGAAACCATTAGATCATAGTGGACTTATGGTCTGGGAGGGGGTGGGGACACGAATTCTAAGGAAGGTGTTACTCATCTCATTAAAGACGACAATCAGATTGCTTGGAGAGTGCTTATTGAGTGACAGGATCTTTTAAGAAGAGCACTGATCTTAGAGTCCAAGGGCTGGAATTTGGAACCTGTGCTCTGAGCTGTGCTATATTCTAGCCATGTGACTTAGGCAATGATAACGACCATAAATAAAGTAAAAGCTATACATTATGAAGTGGTTTCTATTTACCAGGACCTTCCATCTGTCATTATAATCCTCTCTATGCCACCAAGTGGTAGGTATTATTTTCTCTGTATTACAGATGGGGAAGTAGACTCAGAGAGGTCCAACAACTTTCTAAAGGTCCATTGGCAGAGCTGGGATTTAAAATAAGGTCTATTTAAGGCCAAAGTCCAGGCTCTTTCTCTATTGGACCATGATGCCAACCCAAGTCATCATGTTTTTAGCACTTACTATAAGCCAGTCAACCTAAGTGCTTAACATATATTCATTTAATCTATAAAAAAATACAAAAATGCTATGAGGCTGGTATCATTTTACAGATTTGTAAACTGAGAATGAGAGGAAAATTACTTGCTCAAATTCATAAATTTAGTACATGGCAGAGATGAACTAATTAAAAAAATATTCTCCAATTATGTTGCTCTTTTTAAGTTATAATTCCTTTCTTTAACCTATAGTGTCACATTTGACATTTATAACTCTCCTGGGGCGGTAATCAAGCTTGGTATTTTTTTCTCCATTTTAAAGGGAAGGGAAGGACTCTGTAGGGCATCATTCTGGGTTTCTCCTGCTGTGCTAGTTTCTCTTCCATGTCCCCTGGCTGTTCCTCTCAATGTTGAAGGATTATCTCCAAACTTCTTCTCTATTTTAACTTTGCCCACTATATCTCCCCAAGGGAATTCTTCTAGTCCCATTTTACTGAATGAATTGATGACTCCACATCGATGACAATAAATCTCTACTTTTCTGACTTTTAAGTTGATAAGTATCAAATCTCTACATCGATGACTCCCTCTAAGTTTGGGACACCCACTCAGCATCTCCACTTGACTTGAATGTCTTGAAGGCACTTCAGACTCAACATGAGCAAGAACAAATGATTGTTTTTCCAAATATCTGTTCAAACCAAGACTCCCACACTCTTCTCTGGCTCAGTAAAAGGCACCATCTCCACCTAATTGCTCAGGGCAGAACCTAGGAGACATCCTTAATTCCTCCCTTTTCTTCATTTTCCATATGCAAGCCATCCCCAACTTTTGATAGCTATGCCGTTGAATTCAGACCACTTCTTATTGCCCTCACTGTTATGTCCTAGGTCAAATCCCCGTTATCTCTTACTGTGGAACTGCAAGAGTCTCTTAATTGGTTCCTTGTTATCACTCTTGCCCACCTATATAATTCATTCCATGTTGAGACCAAGATAATATTGTTTTGTATTTCATAAGTCCTGTCATATAAATCTCCTACTTAAAACCTTCCAATAACTTTCCATTGTATTTATGAAAAAAATCCAAACACCTTTCCAGGCCCCCATAGTTTGTCCCTGCCTACCTCACTGACCATATTTTGTACCACACTTTCTGTTGCTCACATACTCTGACCACATGACCTTCTTCTTTCTTCTGAAACATGCCAGCATTGTTCTCACCTCATGACCTTTGAACTTTTATAGTATTTTCCCCCTTATTTGTGCATGACCGGCTCTTTCTTTTTACTAAGCTTTCACTTAATCATCATCTTTTTCTGACCACCGCAGTTAAGTAGGCTTCCCCACCCTCACCCAGTCATTTTGTATTTTGTTACCCATTTCATTCTGTTCATACGGCTTGCCACTACTTGAGAAATTATCTTTAAAAAAAAAAAAAAGCTTGTTTATTGGCTATTGTCTGTCTAATCCATTATAATATAAAGTCCCCAAGGACAGGTACTTCTGTTTTGTTCACTATAGAACAGTGCCTGGCATATAGTAGACACACAATTAATATTTACTGATGATCAAATCATTGAATGGATAAAAAACAGGAGGCAGTAAAGGGTGGGCATTATGAACCCAGACATAGCTAGATTTACTAGCTATGTGACCTTGGACAAATTTTCTCTTTATAGAACGGGAATATTAATAATAATCTCTTTATGGTTTTGAGGATTAAATATTAAAGGTGAAGTACTTAGTAAAGTATCTGGCATATAGTAAGTCTCCTGCAGTGCTGGGCTTTCCTATTAAAGGCGTCTTGTTCCTATGATATGAGGTAATGGGAAGAAAGATCTTCATACCCCACATCCTATTGGGTATGACCCTGTGACAGGCAGTGAGAAAGAAGTTTGAAGAACATTAGATGTAACTGGGAAAGCGTGCAGGTCCAAAGGTGACTGATAGTTCATACTGTATTATTTACATCCATACAGACTTTCTGCATATAGCCCATGCACGCTGTGCACTGCACAACTTCAAGGGTGCCATTGATTTAGACTATGATATAAAGGGCATCCCCGAAGTTATGCAGTGAGTTGGCCCTATTATGTGTTTTCTAATTTATTTGGTCCAACGGGGGGTAAAGTTTATTTAACACCATCTGAAATTGCACGATTCTTGGTTGCCTTTTATAACCAAGGCCTTTTCAATTCCATGCCATCTTACCTTTAAAAGTACAAGGATTCTTCTCCTACTTCAAATCCCTACATCCTAAATGTCACATGCTGAAATCTCAACAGCTCCAATTTTACCACTCTTTAAGAGTTATGCAGTGACTCTAATGAATTAAGAGGCAGGACATGTCTGACAATGGAACAGAATATTTGGGAAAAGATATGTTCTGGAATCCTGTATGTAGAATCATTACTACTGTGAATGGCAGCGGAGCTGGATGGGTCTCATTTATCCTGCTTTCTCAGTGCCCTGCGTTCTACATGCTGATTACAGGTGCTCAATAAATATGTACTACATGATTGAACGTCTGACTCCCAGTCCTACTTTGTATGGGCAAGACAGGACTGGCACGTCTGAGGCAGTCCTGACATGAGAAATCTCATGACGGTGGAAGGAAAACAGCTGCACTGAGTTGGTTACACAGAAGATAAAGCACCATTTTGACATTGGTCCTGGCCTAATCTGAGACACCAACGATTCAACATTAGACAATCTGATCCAGAGTGGTTGCAATTTCATGCCAGATGTTTTTAGGCTATACATGGAGTCTGAGAGCTGCTGGACTCTAAGTCCCAAATGGTACAAATAGGTTTCGACACATCATTTTGAAATTTGTGAATAAGAAGTTTCAGCTCTGTCCTGAACTTGCTCATACTCTCAGCCCATTCAAGTTTTATAGCTCTGCTGACATTGTATGCTCTTCATTTTCACCGTCTTAAGCTTCACAGTCTAAATGCTCTCCTGTGAAGGCTCCGGCATAAAAATCACTGTCCTGATTACTTCTGTTATTCTTTGACTCAGTAGGCATAGGACACGTATGTATTATAGATCAGGTGGGGCATTGGACTTCTGTTCCTGCTCAATGTCAGTAAGCTAGTGATGGAATTAAAAATACAAATGCTGGGCTTCCCTGGTGGCGCAGTGGTTGAAAGTCCGCCTGCCGATGCAGGGTTCATGCCTCGGTCCGGGAGGATCCCACATGTCGCGGAGCGGCTGGGCCCGTGAGCCATGGCCGCTGAGCCTGCGCGTCCGGAGCCTGTGCTCTGCAACGGGAGAGGCCACAACGGTGAGAGGGCCGCGTATCGCAAAAAAAAAAAAGAAAAAAAAAAAAAGCTCCTTCTTTGACTTATGATTTTGCCTATCCTCTTTGCCTATCTTCTTTCTAATACAGTTTCTATCTATTAAATTTATAGATAAGCAAAAAAGTGGGGGGAGCTTTATCATCAGTGGAAGCTCTTTATTTCCCCTCTCCACTAAGAAACCCATCTATTCTTTTTCAGGGAGTGTATAGGATTATTTCAGAGTTCGTTAAAATAGTGGAGTTGATTTTGGCGTTTCTCTAGGTTACTTCTGTGCATCCCCCCAACATTGTCCTCCCTGACTGAGAACTTCAGCATCCAAAAGGGCTTCTTCCCATTACAGTAACTCTGCTCTATATTTAGAAAAAGATCTTTTACAGGAGAGGTTAATCACACTACTTAAGGCAAATTCACAATAGTTAAAGTAGGTCATTAGGAATTCATTCAGGTGTGGCTCCTGTAAACTGACTTCCAAATTTGCAAGGGAAAAGGGGAATGCTTAGCTTTAAGGACAAATCTGTCCAGAAGTAATGTTACATATCAGGAAGGATTATAGTCTGATAGAAGCTGTCCAATCTCAAAAATAAAATCAATTCCCGTTTGAAAAAACTTGGTAAAAATTTAGCGATTAACTAGAATATTTTGCTCAAGGAAAAAAAGGACACTACTATTAGATTACTGTTAGATTGTATGTTCCTTGAGTACAGAGGATATATGGTGGTCAACTTTCCAGCCCCTTTTTAGTACCTTACATAATATCTTGCACATGAAAAATGTTTAGTAAGTTGGTTTTGAATGAAATTGGATGTTTGGACTTCGTTGTTTGTATTTTTATTCAAAGAATATACAAAGAGTTAAAAAGAAAAAGTATAGCTTTTCTTTCTAGACCATTTGCAGGGCCATATGGTATATGGGAAATAATGGAAACCTGAGATGCAAGAAACTTAGGTTCTAACTCGTCTTTTCCATTAACTAGTTATGTGCCTTTGATTGATAACCTCCACCAACCTTAATTTGTCTGAACTTCAAACTGAGGACGTGGAAGCTAAGTGCCTATTAACTCTAAAATACATTCATTTGAATATTTATTTTACTCTTATTCTAGGTTTAATTTTTACATGTGTTGGTTACCTAAATAAAAGTATCAATTCATTTCTACCTTTAGACAGTAAATTTTCTACCAAACAACTAATCTACCCTCCAATTTTCTCAGCCTAGGGAGCTCTTCTCTAATTGCATCAAGCAGATCCACTCTGAATATCTGGCTCTGAATACCTGGAGTTTTGAAAACTTACCCTGAGAACTTGTAAAATTAGGGCAGAGTAAAGACAAAAATGACTGTCCTTTCTATACCCAGTTGATAGTATTCTAATTACACTGGACCTGAACCTTTGGTGAGCTGGAGTAAATTAAACTATTCAGTGGGAGCAAATCATTACCCATAGGAGATGAATTTGCCCTTTAAGGATGCTGATTAGAGCCCTGAAAAAGGAAATTTACTTAATAGTGCCTGGAAAAGTGAAGGGCATTTTGTTTCCAGAAAGTTGCTTATTCACACAAAATCAAGTCTGATGACATTTGTTTTACTGTGATCATTTTATAATCACTTCAATTTAATGGATAATTCGGATTTATATTAGGAGAGTGGAAGGGTGACCTCATGATAGGTGAGAACAGATACAAATAGAAGAGTGAAGACCTTCCTCTGGGAAGGAGGGCTGCAGCTGCTTTTGTTCCATCAAGAATCTCATGGTAGGGCTTCCCTGGTGGCGCAGTGGTTGAGAGTCTGCCTGCCGATGCAGAAGACACGGGTTCGTGCCCCGGTCTGGGAAGATCCCACATGCTGCAGAGCAGCTGGGCCCGTGAGCCATGGCCGCTGAGCCTGCGCGTCCGGAGCCTGTGCTCCACGACGGGAGAGGCCACAACAGCGAGAGGCCCGCGTACCACAAAAAAAAAAAAAAAAAAAGAATCTCATGGTATTACTCAATAGGAGCACACTGTGGGGTCAGCCTGAGGAAATCGTAGACTAGGAGAGGGAGGAAACAATGTCCTATAGTCAACAGAAAAAGGACTCTGTGGTTGGAGTGGAATTTCACCCTTCCTTGGTTAAAAATAATTGCCCTTTTCTATTGAAGTATAGCTGATTTAAAAATAGATGAATTGCTCTTGACAACTCTTCCCACCAATCTTAAAGGGATCGGAATCCAGAGCTCATTCTGCAAGGAGAGGAAGCAATTCTCTTGACGAGATTTACTATCAGTAGATATGCTGTATTCTGGAAAAGTTATACTCCTATGTCAACTCAGAAAGGAAACTCCCAGGTTCCTTCTAGTAACATTGAGAATGCCCTGAGAGTGTGTAGGTACCCTGGGACCAGGAGAGGGTCATTCTGCCAGCATCACTTGGGAAAGGTATAGCCAACTGTGGAAGCTGCTCCTGCCAGCCAAGCCTGCTAAGATGATTCTTTCCATCGAAAAGCCAGACACTGTGGGATTTAAACCATTGTGATTTGCCTCTTGCAGAATAGATGATGTTTATTGATTTTTAAAATTCTACTATAGAATATTAGAAAGTGTGCTTGCAAGTTGGAAAGTTGATGTCAGTTAATGAAGAACTTCCTTGGAAAGCGTCCCTATGTTTAAGATTGCTCCTCAAATCAAGAGGAATGTGAAGTGGCTGCAGGTCCAAGGTGTTCCAGATACTGGAATAGGCCTAGGCCTATTGGTCAAACGTGTGATAGAAATGTGTTGCAGTTTTAACTAGATGGTATTTAGTTACCTACGTATGGTGGTGAAGAGCCCAGACTTGGGAATCACGTAGAACTGGAATCAAGATCAACATCTAAAGCTGAGAGTAAAAGCACCTTCCTCATTATATTCCCATGAGGAATCAACTTAACTGAATGCTAAATATTTCATTAACAATTAAGAAGGCCCAGGACTTGATCAATCATAGCAATGCCAGTCATAGGGCTGGAGCAGGGTTCTGGGGACTCCCTCTCTGGCTACTTTAATTGCTGTATTGTAGGTAGTCCAGGGACATATCTGGGGAAGGGGCTGAGACTGCCAGAGTAGTGGGGGAGCCCTTGAAGGACTGAAATGACAGCTGTTTACTAACCAGAACAGAGGACATTCAACACCTATGAGAGCATACAGGCTGGATGAACAGTCACGAGACTGAAAGAAATTTAGTTAAGGTGCTTAGCATAACACCTGTCACGTAGTAAGAACTCAGTTAATACTATTATTACTAATATTACCACCACTACTATTTCCTCTTTTTCTTCTTCTACTGCTTCTCCTCCTCCTTCTTCTCCTCTTTTCCCTCCTCTTCCTCCCCTCCTATTATATTGTATGATCCAAGAACAAATATATGCCCTACAACTTCGAATGTAAAGCTTGTTTTCCATCCAAGCTTTGCACCACTCTTGACCCTTAACCAGTGCTTCCCAAACTTTCTCATGACTTTTGGTGTCTCGGTGATTTTTCTGTTCATTAAGTTGGTAAGTCCAAATAACTTAGTATTTATGTCCTAACATAACATTTGGAAAAAAAGCTAATACAGAGAAATTGAAACACAAAATCATATTTTTATTTCATTCTTAAATAACCACAATTACTTACTAATGGAATATGTGTACCTGTTGGATACTTCACAACTTTTAAAACTCTGGAATCAGGTTGGATATTGCCTCCCTCATTTCTTATTCCACAATGACTTTTGTGTATTACTTAGTTTACACTTATTTGTTACATAGCAATCATCAAAATCCTAACTTTGCCAATATCCAATGTCATAGAAAGGAATGTAGCAAGACTTAAAGTTGAAACCATGCTAGCAGTTCAAAGGAGGTCTGAGAAATATGGATGTGTGTCCCTTTAATTTTAAAATATTTTTGTGCCCTGTGAATTTGCTTCAGATATTCCATGATGGCTTGGCACACAGTTTGGAAACCAGGGGATTAACTAGATAGACTTTTAGGAGTAATAAATACTAATAGTTTGGGTCAGCTAAAGACTAATGCATTCACAACTCAAAGGATCTAGTGGGCATAAGCTCATATGATCGTGCTTTGACTGTAGGACTCCTAGGATAAATGGTGGTTTGGGCTGACTGCCAGTTGAATACTAGCCTGCCCAAGCTTATCTAATTTGTTAATTTTGAACTTTCAAGAGAAATGAGAACACCTTGAAAGGAGAATCACATCCCTAACTTTTAGTCATCCTAATGGCCTTTGTCTGCTTGCTGAAACTTAATTATTCGCTCAAAGAGGTACAGTGTATTGTGCTAATTTTTCATGGAATTGATGTTCAGATTATTGGATTAGCAAAATTAATTTTTTTTCTAAAATTGGATTTTTCTATTTCTGATCCTTCATTGGATTTTCTGGATTGCATTTAGATCTGTACTTGGGGTGTGATGTTGCTTTTTCTTCTGTTTTGGAGGAGAAAACACTGTTTCTGTAGAATTATGGAATCTAGAACAGGAAGGCACTTTTAAGTGACCTGCCACTACCTTCACGTTTTGATGAGGAGAGGCCAGGTGACTTGCCCACACTCCTCCTTGTGGGGCAAGGCAGGACTGGAACCCAGTTTCTAACCTCCTATAATGGTCTCCTATTTGACCATCCTTTTCTACACAGTACCAGCTTAAAGAATCCCCTTTTCCATTTATGGTGTTTCAAGGTGTCAGGGCATGTCATTGTAAATTATCTCTCTTGGATCCTCAGTCACTACCTCCTAATGAATTAGTGCTGACCTCAATCCTACACACAAAGCAACATTTAGTCATGACTTCTAGCATCACACTGAAATGCTACAAGGTTTGGGGAAGGTTCTTTCTAGTATTTTTAGTTTCTTGTGGTCATTTTTTTAAATCAGTGGTTTCTAATCTATTTAGAATTACAAATCTTTGTAACTAAATGAAAACTAATGACCCTGTCCTCCTGAAAATGCACACATACACACACAATTGCACACATTTTAGGGGGTTCTGTAGAGCCTCTGAACTCCTATCAAGTCTGTGTTAAGAACCTCTGTGGTAGGTGATAGAAAGCTTTTAAAGTATTATTTACTAAAAATAATTATTATGCTCTGCTTCTGCTTTTTTTGCTAATACATATAAATCTAATGTCTTTAGCCTTTAATTTGGTTTAGTATTTGGATCTTTTCCCAATAAAAGGAAGAGTAAAGATTATTAACAGTTTGTTTTTGAGATTATGAGAAATCATAGCCAGTTTCCTTTGAAATGAGAGGTTCTTTATTAATGGTTTCCAAATCCAGATGTCCTTCATGGGGGTGGGGAGTGGGCTTTAAAAATAGACATGCCTGCCCTATATCAAACTTGACCCCATCTGAAGATTCTGATCCAAGAGGTATTTTTTAATATGTGACAATGATATTGATGCAACAGATACATGAACCACTGAAAATCCAAAATTCTAAGTTTCTAGATGTACTACCTCAAGACTATAGAGTTGCCAAAATTAGTGACATAGCTGAGAAGTTATTGTAAAACTCCTGGCTCCCTGTATCCAATACAATTTTTTAAACAATATTTTTATTAGGAAATATTACTACTATAAGGAAAGTTCCAGAGGGCAATAAAACAAAAAAAATCAGCTTAATCAAATTTTAACACATTGTCATAGATACTTATGATTAAAAAATGTATAGATAGACTAGCTTATTTGGATTTTTGGTTTCACCATTTTTTCCTTAATTCACAAGACTTCCTTCTGTGTTAATCTGTATTTTTCTGATATTTTCCAGATTCTTTATTTTAACCATTCTGTGTGATTTTTGTTTTAGATTGTGTCTAGTAAGCAATACAGTGCTATTGTTTTTTTCAGTCTATTCTGATATTCTCTCTCTTCCATTTTTATTTATTGAGAATACTGTTATATTTGGGCCTATTTCTATAATCTTATTTTGGAATTCTGTTTTGTTTTCTTTTTTTTTTTGTTAACTTTTAGATTGATCAAGTTTTCAGCAGCCACTGAACACCTTCTCTCCCTCCCCCCAACACACACACAATACTTCTTGTTTTTATTTTCTTTGTTTTAAATGTGTGTACACACAAATATTGCTCTCAAAGATAATCATTGATTACATTTGTTGACATATTTTATCAATTTCTGGTCTCACCATTGTTCCTTCATTTCGGCAACTTCCTTATATGTTAATTTGTCAATTTCCTGGAGTATATTCTTTAATAGATCTTTTAGTGAAAGTATGTGAGTAGTAAACTCCCTTTGTTTTTGCATATCTGAAAACGCTTACATTTTGCTTCCTTCCTGAAAAATAGCTTAACTAGGTAAAAACTGATAAATTGACAGAAAATTTCCCTGAACACTTTTAAAATATTTGTTCATTCTTTTCTGACATTTATTTACTACTGACAAGTTTACTATCAGTATAATTGTCATGGTAGTCTCTCTTTTTTTTCCTCTTAGGTTTCATTGTTTTTTTGTTTTGTTTTGTTTTGTTTTTAAACATCTTTAATGTCCTACACGTTTGATAACTCACCTTTTGGCTAGATTTATCTACCCAGAGAAAATACTCAGATGTAATTGTTCATATATTTCTTTAATTTTTGCAAAATTCATACTTATTAATTCTTCAAATAATATTTCTTCATGATATTTCCATTTTCTGCAGCATTTAGTAGACATAAATTAGATCTTGTCATCTATTGTTTATGTCTTATATCTAATATTTTATATTTAAAACAACTTTTTGTTTCTCTGTGCTTCATTCTGGGTAAATTTCTGTTCTGTTTTCCAATTTTCTAATTGTTTCTTCCACTATTTTCATTCTGGGGTTTATAATCCTATTAATTTTTTTTTCTGTAAATCTTTCTTCCTTCCCAGACTTCTAATTGGTTCTTTTTCATATCCATCTGTTTTTGTTTTTTCTTAAGTCTTTTCTTTTTTAAAAAAAATTTAAATTTTATTTATTTATTTTTGGCTACATTGGGTCTTCCTTGCTGTGCACAGGCTTTCTCTAGTTGTGGTAAGTGGGGGCTACTCTTCGTTGTGGTGCATGGGCTTCTCATTGTGGCAGCTTCTCTTGTTGTGGAGCAGGGGTTCTAGCCACTCGGGCTTCAGAAGTTGTGGCACACGGGCTCAGCAGTTGTGACTCGCAGGCTCTATAGCGCAGGCTCAGCAGTTCTGGTGCACAAGCTTAGTTGCCCCTCAGAATGTGGGATCTTCCCGCACCAGGGCTCAAATTGGTGGCCCCTGCATTGGCAGGCGGATTCTTAACCACAGTGCCACCAGGGAAGCCCTATCCATCTGTTTTTGTTTTATCTCTTTTAAAAAATAACTTCTTGATTATTTTTAATAAATAACATACATGTTATTAAGGTTATTGTCAGTCTGCTCTATATAATTAATTCCTTTAAAATGGTTATTATTCTGAATATTTATTTTGTTACCTATCTTTCTTCCCACTTTGTTTCTTAATGAGTTTGCTTTTTTTTAACATCTTTATTGGAGTATTATTGCTTTACATTGTTGTGTTAGTTTCCACTGTATAAAAGAGTGAATCAGCTATATGTATACATATATCCCATATCACTTCCCTCTTGCATCTGCCTCCCACCCTCCCTATCCCATCCCTCTAGGTGGTCACAAAGCAACAAGTTGGTCTCCCTGTGCTATGTGACTTCTTCTGACTAGCTATCTATTTTACATTTCATAATGTATATATGTCAGTGCCATTCTCTCACTTCGTCCCAGCTTACCCTTCCCTATCCCCGTGTCCTCAAGTCCATTATCTATGTCTGTGTCTTTATTCCTGTCCTGCCCCTAGGTTCATCAGAACCATTTTGTTTGTTTGTTTTTAGATTCCATATATATGTGTTAGCATAAGGTATTTGTTTTTCTCTTTCTGACTTACTTCACTCTGTATGACAGACTCTAGGTCCATCCACCTCACTACAAAAAACTCAATTTTGTTTCTTTTTATGGCTGAGTAATATTCCATTGTATACATGTGCCACATCTTCTTTATCCATTCACCTGTTGATGGACATTTAGGTTGCTTCCATGTCCTGGCTATTGTAAATAGTGCTGCAATGAATATTGTGGTACATGTCTATTTTTGAATTATGGTTTTCATAGGGTATATGCCCAGTAGTGGTATTGCTGGGTCATATCGTAGTTCTATTTTTAGTTTTTTAAGACACCTCCATAGTGTTCTCCATAGTGGCTGTATCAATTTACATTTCCACCAACAGTGCAAGAGGGTTCCCTTTTCCCCACACCCTCTCCAGCATTTATTGTTTGTAGGTATTTTGATGATGGCCATTCTGACTAGTGTGAGGTAATAACTCATTGTAGTTTTGATTTGCATTTCTCTAATGATAAGTGATGTTGAGCATCCTTTCATGTGTTTGTTGGCAATCTGTATATCTTCTTTAGAGAAATGTCTATTTAGGTCTTCTGCCCATTTTTGGAGTGGGTTGTTTGTTTTTTTGATATTGAGCTGCATGAGCAGTTTGTATATTTTGGAGTTTAATCCTTTGTCAGTTGCTTTGTTTGCAAATATTTTCTCCCATTTTGAGGGATGTCTTTTCGTCTTGTTTTGGTTTCCTTTGCTGTGCAAAAGCTTCATTAAGTCCCATTTGTTTATTTTTGTTTTTATTTCCATTTGTATAGGAGGTGGGTCAAAAAGGATCATGCTGTTATTTATGTCATAGACTGTTCTGCCGATGTTTTCCTCTAAGAATTTTATAGTGTCTGGCCTTACATTTATGTCTTTAATCCATTTTGAGTTCATTTTTGTGTATTATGGAGTGTGTTATGGAGTGTTACAATTTCATTCTTTTACATGTAGCTGTCCAGTTTTCCCAGCACCACTTATTGAAGAGGCTCTCTTTTATCCATTGTATCCTCTTGCCTCCTTTATCAAAAATAAGGTGGCCATAATGCATGGGTTTATCTCCGGGCTTTCTATCCTGTTCCATTGATCTGTAGTACTGTTTTTCTGACAGTACCATACTGTCTTGATTACTGTAGCTTTGTAGTATAGTCTGAAGTCAGGGAGCCTGATTCCTCCAGCTCCGTTTTTCATTCTCAAGATTGCTTTGGCTATTCGGAGTCTTTTGGTTTCCATACAAATTGTGTAAGTTTTTGTTCTAGTTCTGTGAAAAATGCCAGTGGTAGTTTGATAGGGATTGCATTGAATCTGTAGATTGCTTTGGGTAGTATAGTCATTTTCACAATGTTGATTCTTCCAATCCAAGAGCATGGTATATCTTTCCATCTGTTTGTATCATCTTTAATTTCTTTCATCAGTGTCTTACACTTTTCTGCATACAGGTCTTTTGTCACCTTAGGTAGGTTTATTCCTAAGTATTTTATTCTTTTTGTTGCAGTGGTAAATGAGAGTGTTTCCTTAATTTCTCTTTCAGATCTTTCATCATTAGTGTATAGGAATGCAAGAGATTTCTGAGCATTAATTTTGTATCCTGCTACTTTACCAAATTCATTGATTAGCTCTAGTAGTTTTCTGGTAGCATCTTTAGGATTCTCTATGTATAGTATCATGTCGTCTGCAAACAGTGACAATTTTACTTCTTTTCCGATTTGGATTCCTTTTATTTCTTTTTCTTCTCTGATTGCTGTGGCTAAAACTTCCAAAACTATGTTGAATAATAGTGGTGAGAATGGGCAAACTTGTCTTGTTCCTGATCTTAGTGGAAATGGTTTCAGCTTTTCACCATTGAGAATGATGTTGGCTGTGGGTTTGTCATATATGGCTTTTATTATATTGTGGTAAGTTCCCTCTATGCCTACTTTCTTGAGAGTTTTTATCATAGATGGGTGTTGAATTCTGTCAAATGCTTTTTCTGCATCTATTGAGATGATCATATGGTTTTTCTCCTTCAATTTGTTAATATGGTATACCACATTGATTGATTGATTTGCATATATTGAAGAATCCTTGCATCCCTGGAATAAAACCCACTTGATCATGGTATGTGAGATCCTTTTTTTTTTTTTTCAGTACGTGAGCCTCTCACTGTTGTGGCCTCTCCCTTTGCAGAGCACAGGCTCCAGACGCGCAGGCCCAGTGGCCATGGCTCACAGGCCCAGCCGCTCCATGGCACGAGGGATTCTCCCAGACCGGGGCACAAACCCGTGTCCCCTGCATCGGCAGGCGGACTCTCAACCACTACGCCACGAGGTAAGCCCTGTGATCCTTTTAATGTGCTGTTGGAAGTATTCTGTTTGCAAGTATATTGTTGAGGATTTTTGCATGTCTGTTCATCAGTGATATTGGCCTGTCGTGTTCTTTTTTTGTAACATCTTTGTTGGTTTTTGGTATCAGGGTGACGGTGGCCTTGTAGAATGAGTTTGGATATGTTCCTCCCTCTGCTATATTTTGGAAGAGTTTGAGAAGGATAGGTGTTAGCTCTTCACTAAGTGTTTGATAGAATTCGCCTGTGAAGCCTTCTGGTCCTGGGCTTTTGTTTGTTGGAAGATTTTTAACCAAATTTCAATTTCAGTGCTTGTGATTGGTCTGTTTATATTTTCTATTTCTTCCTGGTTCAGTCTCAGAAGTTTGTGTTTTTCTAAGAATTTTTCCATTTCTTCCAGGTTGTCCATTTTCTTGACATATAATTGCTTGTAGTAATCTCTCATGATCCTTTGTATTTCTGCAGGGTCAGTTGTTACTTCTTTTTCGTTTCTAATTCTGTTGAGTTGAGTCTTCTCCCTTTTTTTTTTCATGATTCTGGCTAATGGTTTATCCATTTTGTTTATCTTCTCAAAGAACCAACTGTTAGTTTTATTGATCTTTGCTATTTCCTTCATTTCTTTTTCATTTATTTTGGATCTGATATTTATGATTTCTTCCCTTCTGCTAACTTTGAGGGTTTTTTTGTTTTTCTTTCTCTAATTAGTTTAGGTGTAAGGTTAGGTTGTTTATTTGAGTTTATTTTGTTTCTTGAAGTAGGATTTTATTGCTATAAATTTCCCTCTTGGAACTGCTTTTGCTGCATCATATAGGTTTTGGCTCATTGTATTTTCATTGTCATTTGTTTCTAGGTACTTTTTGATTTCCTCTTTGATTCAGTGATCTCTTGGTTATTTAGTAATATAGTGTTTAGCTTCCATGTGTTTGTATTTTTTGCAGTATTTTCCTGTATTTGATATCTAGTCTCATAGCACTGTGGTCAGAAAAGATGCTTGGTATGATTTCAGTTTTCTTAAATTTACCAAGGTTTCATTTGTGTCCCAAGATCTGATCTATCCTGCAGAATGTTCCATGAGCACTTGAGGAGAAAGTGTATTCTGTTGTTTTTAGATGGAATGTCCTGTAAATATCAATTAAATCCATCTTGTTTAATGTGTCATTTAAAGCTTTGGTTTCCTTGTTTATTTTCATTTTGGATGATCTGTCCATAGTGAAAATGGGGTGTTAAATTCCCCTACTATTATTTTATTACTGTCAATTTCCCCTTTTATGGCTGTTAGCATTTCCCTTATATATTGAGGTGCTCCCATTTTGGGTGCATAAATATTTACAATTGTTATATCTTCTTCTTGGATTGATCCCTTGATCATTATATAGTGTCCTTTGTCTCTTGTAAGAGTCTTTATTTTAAAGTCTATTTTGTCTGATATGAGAATTGCTTCTCCAGCTTTCTTCTGATTTCCATTTTCTTGGAATATCTTTTTCCATCTCCTCATTTTCAGTCTGTATGTGTCCCTAGGTCTGAAGTGGGTCTCTTGTAGACAGCATATATATGGGTCTTGTTTTTGTGTCCATTCAGCCAGTCTATGTCTTTTGGTTGGAGCATGGAATCCATTTACATTTAAGGTAATTATCAATATGTATGTTCCTATTACCATTTTCTTAACTGTTTGAGGTTCATTATTGTAGGTCTTTTCCTTCTCTTGTGTTTCCTGCCTAGATAAGTTACTTTAGCGTTCGTTGTAAAGCTGGTTTGGTGGTGCTGAATTCTCTTAGCTTTTCCTTGTTTTTAATTTTTCTGTTGAATCTGAATGAGATCCTTGCTGGGTAGAGTAATCTTGGTTGTAGGTTTTCCCTTTTCATAACTTTAAATATGTCCTGCCACTCCCTTCTGGCTTGCAGAGTTTCTGCTGAAATATCAGCTGTTAACCATATGGGGATTCCCTTGTATGTTATTTGTTGCTTTTCCTTTGCTGCTTTTAATATTTTTTCTTTGTATTTAATTTTTGATAGTTTTATTAGTATATGTCTTGGTGTGTTTCTCCTTGGATTTATCCTGTATGGGACTTTCTGTGCTTCCTGGACTTGATTGACTATTCCCTTTCCCATACTTGGGAAGTTTTCAACTATAATCTCTTCAAATATTTTCTCAGTCCCTTTCATTTTCTCTTCTTCTGGGACCCCTATAATTCAAATGTTGGTGCGTTTACTGTTGTCCCAGAGTTCTCTGAGACTGTCCTCAATTCTTTTCATTGTTTTTTCTTTATTCTTCTCTGTGGTAGTTATTTCCACTATTTTATCTTCCAGGTCACTTATCCATTTTCTGCCTCAGTTATTCTGCTATTGATTCCTTCTAGAGAATTTTTAATTTCATTTATTGTGTTGTTCATCATTGTTTGTTTGTTCTTTAGTTCTTCTAGGTCCTTGTTAAACATTTCTTGCAATTTCTCCATTCTATTTCCAAGATTTTGGATCATCTTTACTTTCATTACTCTGAATTCTTTTTCAGGTAGACTGCCTACTTCCTCTTCATTAGTTTGTTCTGCTGGGTTTTTACCTTGCTCCTTCATCTGCTGCATATTTCTCTGTCTTCTTATTTTGCTTAACTTACTGTGTTTGCGTTCTCCTTTTCTCAGGCTGCAGGTTTGTAGTTCCTGTTGTTTTTGGTGTCTGCCCCCAGTGGGTAAGGTTGGTTCAGTTGGTTGTGTAGGCTTCCTGGTGGAGGGGACTGGTGCCTTTGCTTTGGTGCATGAGGCTGAATCCTGTGTTTCTGGTGGACAGGACCATGTCTGGTGGTGTGTTTGGGGATGGCTGTGAACGTATTATGATTTTAGGTAGCCTCTCTGCTAATGGGTGGGGTTGTGTTCCTGTCTTGCTAGTTGTTTGGCATGAGGTGTTTAGCAGTGAAGCTTGCTGGTCATTGAGTGGAGCTGGGTCTTAAAGTTGAGATTGAAATCTCTGGGAGAGCTCTTGCCAATTGATATTACATGGAGCTGGGATGTCTCTTGTGGTCAAATATCCTGAATTCGGCACTCCCACCTCAGAGGCTGACACCCAGCTGGTGAACCAATGCCCTGTCAGCCACACAGATCAGAAGACAAGGGAGAAAAGAAAAGAAAGAAAGAAAAATAAAATAAAATAAAGTTATTAAAATAAAAAAAAATTAACAATATTATTAAAATAAAAAATAAATAGTAATTAAAAAAAAAGAGAAGAGAGCAACCAAACCAATAAACCAATCCACCAATGAAGCACTAAAAACGAAACTAAGATAAACATAAAAATCAGAAACTATTCAGTCACATACAGCAAACCCTAAGTCTATAGTTGCTCCCAAAGTCCACTGCCTGAATTTTGGGATGTTTCATTGTCTATTCAGGTATTCCACAGTTTCAGGGTACATCAAGTTGATTGTGGAGATTTAATCTGCTGCTCCTGAGGCTGCACAGAGAAATTTCCTTTTCTCTTATTTTTTTGCACAGCTCCTGGTGTTCAGCTTTGAATTTGGCCACACCTCTCTATGTAGGTTGTCCTCTGGTGTCTGTTCTTCACCCAGATGGGAGGGGTTTTAAGAAGCGGCTGATTAAGCGGCTCTGGCTCACTCAGGCGGGGTAAGTGAGGGGTACAGAATGCAGGGCAAGCCTGTGGCAGCAGAGGCCATCATGATGTTACACCAGCCTGGGGCATGCCGTGTGTTTTCCTGGGGCAGTTGTCCCTGGATCACGGGACCCTGGCAGTAGCAGGCTGCACAGGCTCCCAGGAGGGGAGGTGTGGATAGTTACCTGTGCTTGCACACAGCATTCTTGGTGGCTGCAGCAGCAGTGTTAGTGTTTCATGCCCGTCTCTGGTGTCCATGCTGATAGCCGCAGCTCAGTCTCTGGTGTCCATGCTGATAGCCGCAGCTCATGCCCATCTCTGGAGCTCATTTAGGCGGTGCTCTGAATCCCCTCTCGTTGTGTATCCCAAAACAATGTTCTCTTGCCTCTTAGGCAAGTCCAGACTTTTTTCCTAGATTCCCTCCAAGTTGGCTGTGGTGCACTAGCCCTCTTCAGGCTGTGTTCACACAGCCAACCCCAGTCCTCTCCCTGGGATCTGACCTCCGAAGCCCGAGCCTCAGCTCCCACCCCCCACCTGCCCTGGTGGGTGAGCAGACAAGCCTCTCAGCCTGGTGAGTGCTGGCTGGCACCAATCCTCTGTGTGGGAATCTCTCCGATTTGCCCTCTGCACCCCTGTTGCTGCGCTGTCCTCCATGGCACCGAAGCTTACCCCCTCCACCACCCGCAGTCTCCACCAGTGAAGGGGCTTCCTTGTGTGTGGAAACTTTTCCTCCTTCACAGCTCCCTCCCAGAGGTGCAGGTCCCATCCCTATTCTTTTGTCTCTGTTTTTTCTTTTGCCCTACCTAGGTATGTGGGGAGTTTCATGCCTTTTAGGAAGTCTGAGGTCTTCTGCCAGCATTCAATAGGTGTTCTGTAGGAGTTGTTACACATGTAGATGTATTTTTGATGTATTTGCGGGGAGGAAGGTGATCTCCACATCTTACTTCTCCGTCATCTTGAAGGTCCTCTCGAGATACTCTACAGTGATGCTGGAGATCTCATAGATGCATTCATTAAGCCAATGGACGGCTTGATTCAATACCTGACTATGGTGGTTAGCAATATATTTTTGCTTGTTATGTTACACTGTGCTATGCTATGTTGTTATGTTTTTTTAAGCTATCTTTATAGAGCATACTAACAAGTTTTACCTTCTACCATCAAGCAGTAAGCCAAGATCTCATTTCTCTTCTCACAGCATCTTCCATCCCCTCACCCCCAAACCCCAATCTCATTTGAAGCACTTTAATTCCACTTACACACCACAGCTGGGCTCGCAATCGCCGTTGCTGCCTCCAGACCTGAAAGCCAGTAGGTGTACAGCTTCAGCTCAGCACACAGCTTTGCATTTCTGTTCCTTTTGGAGTCCAAAGGACCTAACCTTGGTCTTAAGTCTAATCAGATCTTTTGTTTTTCTATTCTTATATTACCCTCTGTTTGTAGAAGAAGGTATGTGACAAGCACATGTTGCATTCTACCACAATGCCTCTGCTTTCAGAGGCTTAAAATCCAATGTAGCAAGATCTAGACTGAGATTCCTAAATACATTCTTCACATTAAGAAACCTTCTTTTATGTTTTTATAGAAATGTGGTCTTTCTGTTACTTAATATATAAGCCTTACTACATGATCAGAATAATCTAGGCCTTTCTATTTTAAGTAAAGATTTAGATAAGAAACACTGCAGGTGTCTTGGAGTTGATATAGCATTCATGCAATTATCTCCTGGGGTGGTGTTGTCTTCTCTTCTATTTTCCATGATGTCCAAAGTTTTATGAAAGATTGGCACGTATCCAGCATAGCATTGGCTGGAGTGCATTTTGTTGGTTGCTTTTGCCTGAAGCTGGTATATTTCCTAAAGCTGGTGACTAATGACTTGTAACGTAATGTCTGCTTATTTATGTTACCTTGACCACTTTCATCTGCCGGCATTCTTAATACAAAGAGTTTTGTTGTTCTTTTAAATGCCCTCCTTCTGTATATTTCTCTGATTCAGAGAAACTCCAGTTCTCAGTGTTTTTAGTAGATCCTTTCTCTAAACTATTTTCTTTAAACCCAGAATAGAACTGTACCACTTTGTTTCCTCTTGCCTTCTGGTCAAAAAAGTATGCATAAATGAAAACTAGCATCCCCTTTCCAAACCAAAAATAAGTAAATAAACAAAAAATCCCATTACATTAGAGAACATAGCACACTTATATTAATAATTAGTATATCTGAACTTGACACATAAGGGACTCAAAAAGTAACACAACAGAAATTTTTTCAGCAATATCTATATATAATTGTACACATATATTAGTCTGAATTTTAACAGCACAGCAATAATTCTAATAATATTCTCAGAAAACATAAAAAGATTGAATATCACACAGGTAGGCTATAAAAATGTTTCTTCTAGAACTGAAGACTAACAAGGCTGCCTCATCTTCATCCCTTTCAGGGAATTGACCAGACTTATCACATTCAGGAAAATCTGTATGACCTTCATTTGGACTTTTTTCTTTTTCTTTCTTTTTTTTTTTTTTTTATGGCTGTACTTTTCATTTTTATTTTTTTCTGGAGAGATTTTATATGTTTAAATGTAGTGAAATAGATATTTCTGTGATGAAGCTGATTTGATGGAACCTATGGCATGACTCTGATGTGTTATAATTCCACTAGACACTGAATTTCTTGAGCAATCAGGCCCTCAGCATGGCACAGAGTCAGGTATTAAATGCTTAGGCCCCTCCACCATTGCTCATGGCTCCATTTTTCATGTGGCCTACCCTACTAACCCTTTCATTTGAATTATAACCACCATTGTGGAGTTTTCAATTACCCCTTTAGCCTGTGTTAGAAGCATTTTCTATGTGCATACTTAGCACCCTATACAGTATATCCTCCTAGCAGGCTATTTTGTAATCCCACAAACATTTCCCCCCCCCCCCCCCCCCGCCACCCTTGGACTTTAAGAATTATGAGGGAAGAGCCTGCATCTTTCAACTCCATATGGTGCCTGGAATGAGGTATAAATACAGGCTTTCAAACAAATGTACTCACTACTTCTCTGAGGGGTCTTTAAGAAAACTGGGATTTCTAATATGTGGGAGACACAACAGTGTCCCTGCTTGCATTAGTCAAAATCTCAGGGATTTTACATAATAAAAGCAGATTTCTTCCTCCGTCACTTGGCTCCACACAGTCCTTCAGAACCAGTGTTGCTCTGCCGCGTCGCTCTGCCATCTCCTCCAGTGTGTGGGAGATGAGAAAGAATGAGAAAGCCTGAAGTTGCACATGTAACTTCAACCATATTTTATTGGCCAGAACTCAGTCCCATGACTCCAGCTAGTTTGAAGGAAAGTTTGGAAATGTAATCCAGTTATGTTCCAGGAGAAAAATAAAATGTAGTTTGGTTAACCTAGGCTTGTAGCCACCACGTTGCCATCCAGGGAGCATGAGACCTAGTTGCCCCTGTCATACAATGGTTATATATCACAAGTATTTTTTAAAAAATCATAACAGATTGTCTATCAGCTACTTGGGACTTAATTGTCAACATATTCCTGGGCTTTCAGTGTGTCATTTATTATACTGTCTTGTTGTGAACAGAAGCTGGTAGGGATATTTGATTGACAGATGTATTTTTTTAATTTGAGAAGTAACTTTGTACCTTTATGACAGAAATAAGACATGTTGCTAAAAAATTATAATGCAGTAAAATGTTTTTAAAGAGCAGATGAATTACCTGCCTGAGTCCACACCTTAGCTAGTAATGTTTGTCTATCGAGGTTTATTTTCTCTAGTGTTAGTCAAATGGGTATTTATAAGGTTCTCACAATAGAAATCATTTGAGGGAAATAACATCATTTCTTTTTCATTAAGTTCATCTTTTTTTGTAGGATCCATTTCTTCTCCACCACTAATCTTTCAACTACTACCTGCTCTGGTATGTGTTCTTTTAAATGAAACAAAACCAAAGTAGGCACAATTAACTTACAATAACTAGAGGCAATTCAAATGTTTTTCTTTTTTGAATTGTAAGCAAATCTGCTTTAGCAGTTCCTGAGAAGTGACCAATTTAGCACTTGCTTTGAAGTGTGTTTAAATATTAGTTTCAATATGAAAACAACTATTCCTTGAGTTTTGTATATGGTCAATAAGGATATTGAATTTTCCTTTGGAATACTCTGTTTCTTCTGTTTCAAAGGAAGGAGTCAGGATTTGTTAAATAAGATATGTGCCTCCATTTTACGGGTTTTCTTTGATTTCCCAAAGCCTAAGTAGTCAACTGAAAGCATTCATTCAAATCAGGGATATGAGGCTTACTATATATACAGTGTGCAGTATGATTTTTTTTAACTTACATCTACCACTGAGAAATTTATAAGTTGAGATTTAAGAGGGCAGGCATGAGGACTGATTGGTCTCCTATAGTTTCTCTGAAACCTGAAAGATTATTGTATCAAAAGTCAGCATTTCATGGCCCCCCTATATCCATAAAGAAAATTAAAATCATATGCTGCACAGCAAGCTTAAACCATTCAGAATGCTCATAAACATATTTAAAGCCAAAATTACAGCTGTTTCTTGACTCTCGGTACCACATATAGCTCTAGATATGGTTCTTACTTTCCTGTGCACACACTGTAACAGTAATTACTGTATTTTAAGCACCACACTATTCTACAAGAGCATTCTTTGGTGGTGATACAGCAACCTGGTGACAAAGAGCCCCTCCTGTACCACGTAATCACTTTCACAAGGGAAGCACTGTGTGCCCTTAATGTTCCACCAGACCTTTGTCTTCCTTTGTTAAGAAATGAGACAACAGACCTTCTCAAATATAGAACCAAAGGGAGCATTTTGTTGAACATGCACAGTTTGGTAACCCACTGGCAGTGTTTTGTTTCTGTACTTTTGATGCAATTTCAAGTGTGGAACTTAATAGATTGCATATCAGTTTAAGTGAAGGACTAACTGGCGCCCGGTAGCTCCAAACTTGTGTGTGCACCTTTTCCTGCCACTGGGCTCTGAAACAGTGATGAATCAACAGTCAAACATGAACTCTAATTACACTGGAACATACCATCTGTTCTACAGAGATGTAGGAAGTGAGAAATCTTTCGCAAAATGGAAATTTATCAGATTCTGACAAAGTGAGAGCACATTTATTATTATTGTTTAATCCTCATTACTATTATTCTATGTTTTTATTGTTTCTTTTACCTGCACTTTCAGAATTTGAGGTAATTAGTTTAACAACTCTCCAGTGAGGAAGGCAAAATGTACACTGAAATGTTGATGGACCAGACAGTATGAGATGACACTTGCTTTTACAAAGTATTTACCATAAGTTTGGTGTCTTGTGTTCATTTGATCCCAGTTATGTTTATATTACTATCTAATAGGCTGTCCAGCAGGAAAGGAGCTTATAAAGTATGTCATGGCTTTCCCTTGCCACAAATGTAAAATGAATGTTTAACCCTGATGGTGGGGGCACTTATGAATAAAGTGGATCTTGAACATACAACGTTTAACAATTTGGGCTAAGGGTCATCGTTTAGTGATATTTTTGCAAGGATATTTAGATTACATCTCAGCTCACTGACTTTAAAAACAGATTAGATGTCATCCACTAGGTATTCTGTCCTTTTGGAAGTAAAATAAACATAGATTATTTGTATATTCATTTCTATTCCTGAGAAGTCCAAGGATGAGGTCTGCTGAAAGACTTTGAGTACAGCTTCTAGGTGCACTTCTAAGTGGCCTAGGAAGAGACAAAGTTAAGTTGGGCCTAATAGTTGAAGAGAACCTGGCAGGATCATTATCCAAGATAGGGGAATTTGCTGAATATTACAACTAGGGGAATTTGCTGAATATTACAACTACAGAAGAAAGATGGTTCGGTCTCCTTTCCCTTTGGGTGCATGGGGTCAGCCTTCACTTCCCCAGTACCATTCTCCCTAGAACGAGACTAATACTCTGTCTTTGAGTAGAGGAGACCTGTCTATAGGCAAAATCTTTCACACATTTCTTTTATGTGAAATCAATAAAAGTAGAATTGCTCTGGCTAAGGAAGGAAGTTGAAGGACAGAACCTCCTTCAAACTCAACCTCCACATCTTGTCTTCCCCAAGTCTTTTCTCCTTGGAAACCTTGGTAGAAGCTAACAGCTTCCCTGAGCACAGTCTGAAAATCTTTGACTCAAGGCAACTCAGACTTCCTGGGACACATTTCCCTTGACCTGAAGAGAAGTCACTCTTTGCTCTCTATTTTGTCTGATGGAATAAGGAGAAATACTGGAAAGTCCATGTTGGAATATGTAAGATATTTTATAATATAGATTCCCCTAAAGAGAGTAGAATTTCTGTTTATATACAACAATAACTAGCAACACACATATATTTCCAAATATGGAAAGGAAAACTATGAATACACATATGTGTATGTTTATAGGATCAGAGTTATGCTTATGCAGAATAAGTAGATGCTTATGTTGTGTGATTAGAAAAAACCTCCTCAGACAAAATATACTTCCCACTGGCCCTGTTGCATGTGTTGGATCTCCCATTACTTGCTCCTTTGGGTAGAGGAAATTGTTGAAAAAGAACTGTCAGCTGGGTTATGGCATATAGTTTGCCATTATTGACTTTTAATATTTTATTTTCAACCAAGCCTGCAGAGAGGAAGATTAGGGGAGTTTGTGAAATACAGGACTGAAAAGATTCAGAGAATAAAAGGTATGGCGAAGAAGCTGGGTTTGGGGGAACGTTATTTAGGTTGGATTTGGAAGAGAGAGACTCTGACCAACTGCAGTGGGACACAGGTTATCGGAGACAGTTGTACATTTAAAATCAGAACTGTCCAGAAAGGAGGATAGATATGCAGAGGAAATCTTTGTTGCTTTTGCAGTTGTTTAACTACTTAGGGTTTGTGTGAGTATAGCCTGTATATAAAATTAGTAATCAATTGGTATTCATATGTGGAAGACAGTGAGAGGGAGATTGACTAGATGGCCTGAGTCATACTCAAAATTTTCCAATTGTGTGGATTTGCTTCCTCACAAATCTCTTTACTTTTAATCTCTTTACTTCTTACTGAAATATCTAGGTTCTCTTTCCTAAAAGAGAAAACTTGAGAAAAGCATCCCTAATAACCTATTGGCTGTTCTGTTGCACCTAGAAATGCAGAGATTAGATCGATTTCTCTATCTACCTTGTGCTACATAGCAAGGGGTAGGGGTATAAGGGGGACAAAGGCAGTGGGTCCTTCTGTAATACTGAGCAGGTGAACGTGTTCTACAGGTTCTACATCAAGTGGACAGTCAGTTAACTATTACATCGGATGTAGAGTTACCAAAACTAAAAGATAACTGCTCTAAGACAGATGAATTTTATCTGCATACTTAAAATATGGATCTCCCATGAGAATTCAGAAGAGAGGAAGATTTTAAAAATAAATAAATTTTTAAAAATCCAGATGAAAAAGAAGGCTACGATGATAAATTGCAAAGTTTGAAATGGCCATTAAACTTGAGCAAGTCAAATGGCTACCATATGGGGTTTCATTTCTCATTTTATTTAGAAACATTCACATAAAATTGTAAGGAGAAAAAAGGGAAAATCCTTGAACTCCTGTGAAAGACATTTTGTGCTGCATATGTTGAATTACTATTAAGTATTCACCTGTCTTAAATGGGCTTTTTCTCCAGTCTCTGCATCATACATCTTAATGTCAGTAACATCTGCAACGGAATGGTAATGTGGATCAGTGAAGATAATCACCAGTTAATAAGAGCTTCACATCGTGCTTTGGCTAGTGTACACCCCTTATTGTACTTGTGTGTAGAATTTACCAGTACAATTTTATTTAATGCTTATGCTTGATCAAAAAGTGCTTGCGTATGAAATTAGCCGCAAATCTGAATTTTAAAAAATTACTAGTACGGTGGTCCTTTTGCATCATGCAGCCCTTCCCTTTGAGTTTTCTTTCGAGCTGAGATCTCAGAAGTTGTCATTTAAAAATCATTCTTGGTTTCTATTTGGGTACATTGGTGATACGGACGTAGCCTTGCTTTTTTTCACTAAGTCTATGCACCACGAAGATGAAAAGACGAAAGGTATGAAATGTGTGTTTTTTCCTCCATTGATAAATCTCAAGTGCGTTGGGTCCTGTGGGGAAACCTTGACCTTTAGTATTTCTGGTTTTGTTGCTCTTTATTTATTTTGCTGCAGAAGGTGATTGGTCATGAAAAATAACCCAGGGGCGTTGCGGTGGGTAGTGGAGGGAAGGCAGAGGAGTGAGCTGGGTTTGGTCAGTTAATTCAGGTTAGGGAGTGAGTGCTGGTTTCACAGCTGCTGTTCGGGTTCAGTGGCACGGCCAAGTTTTGCATTTCAAGTTCCCATATAGAAAACTGACAGTCTTCTCCGCCAGAACCCTTTTTAATGTTCCTCTTTGGCTCAGGGTCTGCCTTTCGCCCATGACTTTCAGTAGCCTTCCTCCCCCATGCAGCCTTGCCAGAGCCACTCAGTTGTGGGCTTCAAAGCTCCTGTAATTCCAGTCCTAGCAGGCCCTTAAAAATGTAGCAATGCACAGATGTGCAGTGGAAATTTTTAAATGTGCACTTTCTCTTAGGACTGTGAACATTGAACATCACATAAACCTCTGATGGTCCCCTTGCCACCTGCTAGAGCTAAGCTAACACTTGCTTCTGGGTTTATATTCGTGGCTCTTAGGTATGGGGTCGGCCCTGGCTTTCAGTTCTTGCGTTTTCCCATCCCTTTCCTTCTGTGCCAAATAGCTTCTTGGTTTTATGATGTGGGCAGGGGCTGATGAGGGAATAGTTTGAGTCCACAGCCTCCACTTTCATTCATGGCCTGGGCTGAGTTTTAATACAGATCTTGGTTAGAGACAAGTCTAGTTCTCCACAAAGCTCCCTTTTACAGTTTAAATAAAGAAATGATAAACATCAGGAGATCAACAGTTTTCCAAAGAAGCCAATAGGTAATAGTCATGCCCAGGAGCACTGTTATAACTGAAAACCTTACAATGAGCATTGAATTGTAACTTTGTTCCCGTTTGTTTTTCCTCCCTATAATAGGGTCCCTTAAAAAGAAAGGGGGATAAAAAGAGGGAGGGAAGTTTGAGAATTGAGACTGAAATGAGTCTGATCATTTAGATGTAATGAAGCAAAGAAACAATCTTCAGTTCTGGAGGCTTTTTGTTGTTGCTATCAGGGTGGGTATAGACACATTGAAAAATAGCTCTGTGCAATCCAATTGCAAAATAAATCCTGGCATGTGAGTTTGTATTGAACAGGTGAAGTGAGTGTTTTGTGGGTACAGTGTGTACTAGGCCAATGGAAAACACTCTCCTAGGGAACTCTATGTCCTTTGAAACAGCAAGAAGTGATGGCTCTAGTATTTTTCTCTTGTGAAAAAAAAAAAAAACAAAAAACATTTGTGGTGGGTGTGTATCTTCCTATCATCCTCATTACAGAGCATTTATGGAGTTAGGATTTTTCCTGTTCTAAAGATGGGCAATCATCCTTCAAATTACAGAATGAAATCTTCATTCATTTCAGGGTTGTTGGGTCTTTAAAATCTCTTCTAAGAGACCTCCATAAAATGAGGGATTCTGACAATGAGGCTGGTTTAAATAATGCACTGGTAGCAGACGGGTTAACAGGCAGAAGCAGAGCTGAGTGCACATGCATTGTTCGGTGTCTTGCCTTAGCTATCAACTCTAGGAAGGGATTTTTACATACAGTTCAGCTGGGTGGGCTGCTTGTCATCACCCAGAAATGGTCATTTCTTCTAGAATGGTGGTTGTGTGAGTTGCTTTACTCTTTATCCTAAAGTGTCTGTGAATAGAGGGTTTATCTGAGGTTTAGAGTTAATCCATAATTAATCTGATGAAGGGCTTGAAAATACTGAGTAAAAGGCACGGTAAGTTTGCAAGAGTCAAAACAAAGAAGGACAATGGGGACTACTATGCAGAAATTTCAGGCTAACGCCTTTCTGTGTGCCTGTAGAAGCAGACAATGCAAATTCAAACAGACCAACCTGCTGTCATCATGGTCGAAGAGGATGGATGTTTGTTCAATATTTAGAACTTTGGTCTGGAAATCAGGAGATGTAGTTCCAATCCCAGTTTTAGTGCTGACGTCTCTGTTAAAGCATTCTCCCCAAAGCCACAGGTCAGTAGGAAAGCAAGTCATTGTCATGTTTTTTGCTTACATTTGCCCATCTGTGAAATGGGGATGACGACATTCTCTGCTGTTCCTTTTCTCATTGGGGATTTGGTTAGGTGGATGAGATAAAGTGTGTGGATGAGCTTCGAGTTCTTCCATGGAAAGGTGCTCTAGAAATACAAGCTGGCATATGTTGTTTGAAGGTACTGGCGCCCTGCCATGGTGTGGACGGCGGTCAGCAAGCCACAGCCCTACACACACATGCTGAATCCGAGCACTCTCCAGCCTGCCTGGAAAGCGACATTCAGCATCACGGCGGAGAACCACTGCAGGGATTGACACCTTGAAGTAAGATCCACTTAAAAACAAGGTGAAAAACAGCTTTTTTTTTTTTCACATATTCTAAATCTTCCACACGTATAAATGAAAATAAGGAGATTTATGAAATGGCAACGCAAATCTTCACGCTAATCAACAGAGTTTAGGAAAAAATCAGCCAGGAGCCCAGAACATGCCCATGGCAAGTGTACTGCTTCAGCCTGCAAGAGATAAAGTACACTAGTGCATATCAGTTAGTCTAATTTATTCAGAGTCATTGCCATATCACAACCTTGTGTTTGATTTTCTTATAAACTAATAATTTCTTGAATGAACTAATACTGCTACAGCCACTAGTACCTCCACCTTGTAGAAGTTTTTTATTGTTGTGTATGCAACTAAATTGAAATATCTTTCACTTGAAATATTGACTTTAATATCTCATTTGAAAAATTCATGAAGCCTTTGATGTTAAATCCATACTCAATTTAGCCAAATGCCATTAGAATATGCAATACGCCTGAATACAGAAAGCATTATTGTCTGTGTTTCTGCAGAAGAATTACATTTTATGACTGTAACGTCAGGATCTTTTTTGGATTTGTGCATGAGTAAAAGAAAGGGAAAGGCAGCACATTAGATGCAAAATGAAAAGTGGTATTGATTAGGCTCTCATTTACCCACTCTCTGCCTCATTCCCTAAATGCATGGAAATAAGGGTTGTGCCACTGCAACTAACAATGCTCCGTAATGAATGGAACAATCTTTAGAAAATTAGTGTGAGCATGTATGATAGTGCACAGATGTTGCTCCGAGTAACTGTCATACATTTCTTTTACATCTCCATTTACATAAGTCTCTTTATTTCCTAATAGTATCATAATAGAAACATGACAATAGTTAATGATTTCATAAAACATGTAATGTAAAGGCTGTCAGAAAGGTAGGACGTTAATTGAAACCTATAGCTATACTGCATTAGAATTACATTTCCTACATGACTCATGTTAAAAATATTCCTCTTGAAGAGAGAAAGACAAAGACAGGTATTTAAAACAAAACCAAAAAACCCTCAAGATTTCAGCAAATTAAAAATTGTCCCCCCAGTAAAACACTGACTGACAAATACTGCAAAATCCACCGTGTGTTAATAGAACATTTTTTTTTTTGCCTTTAGTAATTTATGGGCACTTCCCCCGCATCTATCGATCACATTTGAAAAAGTAAACTGCATTAACATTTTAGACTATAATGGCTGCAGAAAATGTTTGATTTTTATCACTACTGAAACATCATCGTGGCGCGTGCTTCCGTTAGCCACTGCGGGAAGCAGGATACTTCTTTCTGAGTGAAAAAGACAGCTAGCATGTTCATGTTTACACAGGTATTCCACGATGCCCTGCAGGAACAGTGCTGGGGACAGGCCATGACTTTTTTAAGACTAGAAAGAACACATTTATGAAACTGAAAAAAGAGTGGAGGAGAAGGAGATGGGGAAAGGAGAAGCCCTTACTCAATGGGATAACTGAGTAGCTAGAAGACATCCTCTGGAGAAGAGTCAGTGACACAGTCCTGGAGCTCCAAGGAGTTCAGCCCCTGCGGCTGCCTGCTCTGTAGCACCATCTGCTGGTCAGCCTGTGGTGTCTGTCAGTCCTGGTGACGAAGTGTCCCGTTCCGCTCCGAGACAAAGGTCACACTGCCTGACTTCAGTTTTAACATACAGCATATGAGTTGCAATCTATGCCGAATAAGGGGGGCAGGGAACCAAAGGCAAGTCACGGAACTGGATGGGCCACATAGAATATATATGAAACTGGCTATTCACGTCTTTTTTAAAGAAGGAAAGAAAGCAAAGCCTTGTTTTTATGGAGTGAGAAGTGTAAGAATCCCAGGGGTTTTTAGAACAAGACTAAGCCATCTGTGCAAGAAAATTTATTCTCACCTTGATCCTTCAACATCTTGCGTATCTTCCATTCTATTAAATTAAGGCATTACTGAAATATGTTTAAAATTGAGCACCATTCATCACAGAGATTGAGTTAGAATATCTACATAATATTTACACATCTCAACAGGAAAAGTAATTTTTCTTTTCAGTAGTTATCATTTTTGAAAACCCGGGTTGACTTGTAAGCCACCGTCTGTCTCATCCCTTACCAAGCGTTTCCTCAGCTGATGCATTTCACTGATTTGATCTCACTGATAGGGTAATAAAATCATTGGTCACTCAGACACACAGAGGCTGGGAGCCATGTGTTGAATCACCTGCTGTTAATTTAGACTGAGGTATACAGATGGGACTCGGGGACCCAAATGTGTTAATCTGAGAAATCCCTCGGCAATATCCCATGGATTACAATATTGCTGAAAATATTCGGTATATTACTGCAAGTTAAATACTTCTAGAATTAATTATTAAAAGTGTATTTACCAGGGTTTAGCAACTATTTAATATGTGTTGCTTCCCAATGGGAGATTAGCCTATGTAAGGGCTGTGGAATCCTGGGGCCTTTGGAATTTATTTAACAAATGATAAGCACCTGATTAAAAATAAATTAAATGCTAGTTAAAGTATTTAGGGAGCTCATTTTAAGTGTTTCATTAGTAAGAAGTTTCCCCATCCCATCTTTATTGTTTTAGAATTACTAACTATATACTACAGTAGGAGACAAGATGGCCGCCAGAGAGGAACTGAATGACCATATTTCTTAATTAATTTTGTTTCTCTTGTGAGAGTTATTTCTTTTTAAGAAGATTTCTATGATTTTTTTCCCCATGAAAATAGGTCTCTTAATGACATAGAAATTTGGAAGAAAGTATTTGGTAACAGTTTCACCAGTTACAGGTTGTTCTAGAATTTGCCTATACTTCTATTTTCTTCTCAGAATACATATGTAAGTGTCCCTGACTCTATTTTCCAAGTTTTATTCTGGAGTTAGAATTTCTATAGTTAATGGGAGAAAAAAATCATTTTCTCTTGTACAGTGCTTCATAGAAAAAATGTAAATCATAATTTATGACAAAGTGGTTTGAATTCATCTTTCAGATGTATTGAGTACTTATTATTATTTGCGAGCCATTGTACTAGGCCCATTCGTGTACTTTTTTCTGGGGTCAATTTTCAAGACATTGTCTCGCTTACAAATTTATATGCATGATATGCACAATGCCGGTCTGCTTAAGTTTGAATCAGAAAAGTGCAAGAGCTCAGACCAACACAAATCTTTCCTTAAACAGAGCTTTTTGAAAAAAACAGGATTATTTTGAAGCCAATCCAGAAAAGCAGTGGAAATTTTACATCAAAACCGACCTAAAGACATGCTTATAGATGAAACTGTATATTTTGTTTTAGTACTTAAATTATGTTTCACGTGTTTGAAATCAATTTCTTTGCATCTAAGCTGTTTTTGTTTTTTTAAAAGTGGAAGTTCCTTGAGACTAGGGCCTCATCTTTAGATAAATAAAAGGCATCCTGACTCTCCGTATGTTATGCTTAATACTAACAAGTGAAAAGTTATGATGAGTTCTGAACTTGGATCTCATTCATATCAGTGTCTAAGAGCTGTGGATTTGGAGGAAACTGAGTGGGAGTGGGGATCTGGGGGCGTGGTGTAGAGGGCAGAATCTGGTGGAGAGAAATGCTGTTTTTGATAATGAGGCCCTTCCTCCTCGTTATCCATGAATAACGTTCCAGTAGAGGAGGTCTCAGAGCTGAAGAGCAGATGTATTTCTTTAGATATCTGGAAGGACTAGATCACAAACTAAAGATAGCTATGCAGGGGCACATCTTATAAAAATGTGGCAGATTTACCAGATTTATTCAGATAGGGCCTTCCTGCTGTTGACCAAGTATAGGCCAATCAGGAAATAGTGATTCTAAATAGGACTCAGACTTGGATTTTTGGTAACAGAAATCTCTCTAGAGCCACAGCCTAGATGGATGAAGTGCCGGTAAATAGGAGAAGCTGATCACAATACAGAGTCAAAGATGGACTGGTGTGGGTTGTGGCTGAGAGCTGAAAGTCAATGATAATAATTGATTCAGTTTATCTTAAAGATCAGGGATAATCAACCTAAAAGATAAAAGGAGTTGCCTTCTTCATTTATCAACCATGTCTTGAGACCAGAGGACACACCTGCTTAAGGTTCCTGCATTAGGCAACTCCAAAGAAAAATGTAGCATTTCCACAAATTCAGAAGACAAGTGTATGTAAAATGAGCTTTCCACAGTTAATATGGGTAGATTTACCACCACGAAAAGAGTGAACAAAATCAGGTGAAAATAGACTGCATCTTGGCTGTGCTTATTGGCCACGGCCAGTGGTCAGGCAGCAGACGTGGTCTTATGTTACTAGCAAAGGCTTTGAAACCTCTCCTGGATTACTTCCCAGCCTCACAGCTCCCTGAGTGATGAGGGTAACAACTAGCCAAGAGACTGATGATGCTGCTGAAATTACCTCTTTGGCCTCACGAAGAGCCATCCTCAATCCATGGAGAACAGCCAGCCTGTCTGCAGATATGGCAACTTAGGGGTTGAATGCATCCCATTGTACGTCGGGTTTGCATTATTCCATGGGAGACCTTTCAGTAGGAAGGCTATCTGATGATATTTTATGCTACCAGGTAGTATTGGTGAATGCTGGGCAGTTTTGTCTTGAGGGGAGAGTCTTAGAAGTTGCCTTGTGTGCCACAGAAGTTCTTGGTTTATGACAGCTAAAGACACTGATACCGGGTACTTGTTTGTGGTCACTATATTTGTGTGTATATAATTATCACAATGTTCAGGTCTAGAATTGTGGAAAAACCAACATGCTGAATATATATACATATATATATATATACATATATATATATGTATATATATATGTATATATATATATATATATAATCTAGCTCACAGTGAAATTATTCCTACATTAGTGTCAAATAAAAACACTTTCTGGTGCATCAGAGCCAATCCCTTCCTAATCCCTGAAGCTAAAAATAATACAACTGGCTGCTTTCTGAAGCAGAAGATGTTTGTCTTAAAACATTAGGGAGGGCTTCCCTGGTGGCGCAGTGGTTGAGATTCCGCCTGCCGATGCAGGGGACACGGGTTCGTGCCCTGCGCCGGGAAGATCCCGCGTGCCGCGGAGTGGCTGGGCCCGTGAGCCAGGGCCGCTGAGCCTGCACGTCCGGAGCCTGTGCTCTGCAACGGGAGAGGCCACAACAGTGAGAGGCCCGCATACCACAGGTAAATAAATAAATAAATAAAACATTGGGGAATGTGGAATTTGGTTCAAAGGGTATGGCTTTCCTCTGTTGGATACTCATATCTTTTGGGACTCTATACATACTTTGCTTGTTGCTTCTGAAGGGCCAGATGAAAAGGGCTACTCAGTGAATACAGTCCAAAGTCGAGTGGATTATTAGTAGGCGAGTCATTGAGAAAGCATAAAATAATAATTGATGATAGCTAACATTTATTGAGTATTTCATACATGTGAGGCACGGTACTAAATTCTTGCATACATGACTTTATTTCTTCCAACCATCTTTGAAATAGATACTATTATTTCTGCATGTTTTTCACATGAATAAACCAGTGCTTAGAGTGGTTAAGGAAATTGCCTAACCAGTGACAGAGCTGGTTTTGACTTTGGCTTATCTGACTCCAGGACTCAGTCTCTTTCCCTTGAGTATTTAGGTAATGAAAAGGTTAGTGAAGGCATTAGGGTTAAAAAAAAGGATTACAATCTGTACTTAAGATTCTCAACATGTGTAATGAGTTGAGACAATTGCCCATCCCCCAGCTTAGACGGCAGAGCTTACCTCCTAGTAGAGGGTACCTACCCTCCCTGGTGACACTGCTCTTCCTCTCCTCTAAGTGATAACTATGATAATGAATTTGGTTGGTGCATTTCTTTATACTTTTGCTACATACATATCTATCCTTAAACAATGTACCTTGTGGTTTTGCATTGCCTTTAATTAAGTTCTGATACGAATGTTTCTTTGAAAGTTGGAAAGAAAGAACCTAAAGAGAGAGAAGGGAAACCCTAGAGCTCATGGCCTGTGGGAGTTTGTCGTGCAGTGGTAAGCCTGTTTTACAGATTTTCAGTATTTTCTCAGGACTTTATTAAAGGTCTGAGCGATTTTGCCTGTGTATTTTCAGGGAAAATGTTTCTGAACCACAAGCACACAAAACAGATCTTGAAATAGTTGCCCTCTCCTGTAACTGGGGGCAGGATAGAATTTGCTCTCTTGTCTGCACCATGTGATTGTCAGAATGGCTATTTTTCTTTGATTCTGCATTTTCTGGCACTTAGAAAATGTACCCCAAGAAGTTAAAATCATCCTCCTTGCTTGGTGCTCTGTGGCAGCTGCCTGCCTGGTGGCTTCTTGGTAGTTCCGTGAAACGTGTGGGCAGAGGAACAGAAGGGCCGAGGAAGGAAATAGAGTGACTGGAATAGCTTTGCCGGCAGAGTGTTTGTAGCTGAAGGTGGAGCATCTCCAGAGGACACTGTTAGGAATATTTTAAAATCACAGGTGTGCTTCTGTTCCCTGCAATTTAAAGATACATTGCAAATGCAATTTGTATAACTGTTTCGCAGTGGGGTTACATGGCTTTCTTATTTCTAAGATGGGGTTCTTGGCACTCCCTAGGCAAAGAAAAGATGAGCTATGTCTACTTCTTTCAGGAATGAATGAATTTTAAAGCAACTCTGTTTTTCCAGAATCTGGGGTAGAGCTTGTAGGAACTTCACAAAAATCTTTTGAAAAAAAATGAATAACTAGAAACGTTGCGTTTTTCCGCTTGAGGCTAACCACTAACCCTGTTGTATACAAACTTTTATTTATATCTGTTAACCCCACCACAATTATCTAGTTCAGCTTTGAGGTGGGACGAGTGCTGAAGATTGCTCCACACATAGGTGGATTCCGAGCACACTTTCAGTGGTAAAAGGAAAGACCTTCTTGTGCCCACGTCTTTCATTTATTTACTAAAATTTGACATTCTACCTGAGAAATTTTATTGAAAGGGATAGAAGCAGGAAATAAAAGTGAACCTCCTAAAAGTAGTCGTCCAAAGTTCTAAAATTATATTTCACATCAATAAACTTTTTTGAGTACTTACCCCAAAATATGCATATTTATTGATTTATATGTGAAAATGTTATATATATGTAAAATGTTATATATATGTAAAATGTTACATGTGAAAACATTTTAACTGAAGGAGAAAAAGTGGAATAAAATATTTTATTTAGTAATGGTACAAAGCCCTTTACTTTCACAAAATTATTATTATTATGACTATGATTAGTTATAATTCAAAATTTTTATCATCTTGGTTTAATACTTCATGATATCATTTGGTTTGGTTCTAAGTTCAGCTTACTTTAAAATTTTGTTTTAATGTCTGTTATAGCTAAAAGGAATACTTCATTTAAGTATGTCAGTAAAATAAAAAAAGGCATTGTGACTGCATTTACCAATTTGTGATACCCAGTTTTTAGTTTCCTAAAACTAAGACCACTATACAGGCATTTGTGTTGCTCCTTGGCAAGAAAATGTCCTTCTTTCTGGATGCTGATTAGTTGTATTTGCAAACTAATTAGAAGGTATACATTTTAATATTTTTAACAAATGGATTTAAATTCCTCTGAGAGTTTTGACCTGGAGGATTTTTAAACAGGTTACAATATTCTATTTTTAAGTTGTTAAGAAGTATGAAGATATGAGATTTTTAACAGGTGACAGACATATTTTCAGTAGTAAAATCATACTAAAATGGAAATGATTCTACATACCAATTTATAAATATTCTTTCCATAGCCTAAGTTTTAGTTTTTTGCTTTTGTTTTTAATACAGTGTTTCTTATCCTGGTTAAAACATCCCGTTAAACATTAAAGGCCAGATGAAGTGTGTTTCCTTTCCAAAGAAAGTCAACAAAGTCATACTTTTTGTAAAAGAAAAATGAAAACATAAGTGTCTCAAGATTTTCTAGTTCTTGGTCATGAGGTAATTAGTTTACTTCTGTGTGGTACAAAATATTTTTATGGGCCCTTTCTATCTCATTGTAGGGAATTATAAATATTTTACTATATTTTAAAGGTTTTGTGGTTGTCATGGCTGTTGTTAATCCTACAGTAAGACTCTGGCACTTTTAGCTTCAACTTTTTGCTTGGAACAGCTTGTGACCGATGCCAATGAAAAGAGTTTTTGCATAATTTTTTAAATCTTCTAATCCATTTTGTGAGGCTTAATTTAGTTACAACTTGATAACATAGCACATACATCTACTTAAGTTAAGCAAACTGTACAACCTCACAATCCAAGGGAGGCATTCTGAGGCCCCCTGTTGACTCTTCTACACTTGACTTCCTGTCCTTTCCTCAGGGTACCTTGTGCAACTTATGTGGTCTGTGACCACTTGAAAGGCAGATTGAATGGGGGTACTGGAGTCAATCTAATATAGGTGTTAGATATTAGTAAACTTTGAGATTTTTTACATGAAAAATACATATGAATAGAAGAATTAATATTTTCCTTCCCTACCCCAGTATATCACTATACATCCCAGATTAGAAACTGATCAGTGCCTTTATAGCACTGATCCTGTTACAAAGCAAATATCCTTGGGTCGTGGAAGTTCTTGAAGACATTATGTCACTCACTATGAATTAATTCGACTTTTTTGAAAGCAGGATTTGATAGACTGAGAACATGAGTGAAGTAAATAAACTTGACCCTTGGAGGTGGTGAGTGGTTACTGGAATTCGAGGAGAGACTGAGAAGATAATGTGCAAAACTAGGAAGCTGGGAGAATGAAACACAAATTCTAGGGTTTTGCAATAGTCAGTTCTTTCTACTTTTGTGAGAATTCAGAACTGTCGGGCAGGACAAAGCAAGCACTGCAGCTGTCCTCTTAATGTTCCAGTCCAGAGAATATCTCTGTACTGGGCCCACCAGAAGGAAAGGTGTTGGGCCGAGGCATAGCCAATCCTCAACATTGAGTCCGGACATGGCCCCCAGCCATGGCAAAGGTGTTTGGTCAAAGCGTAGGTGATTTGATCTCAAACGATGGTATCTTCCCATGGATGGTTGGTTGCCCTCCCTTGAATTATGAATATGGTCTGGCATTCATTCTGAGGTCTAAAATTTAAGTGTTCAAATAGCTTTTCTGGGCTATGCCATTTTCCAATGGGAAAGTTTGAGGTGGCTTTCCACTTTAACTGTGTTACAGTAAGGTCCCACACCAGGGTAGTGGCAAAACCAGTATTTTCAAAGACTCCATAAGTCCTCCCAGGAAAGCTACTGGAGTTGGTAACTTTATTCTTATTATTCTATTTTAAGGCTGGCAGCATAAGTAGAGGATTTCATTTTGTCCACTGTATTATTTTAATTTCTGGGATGGTAGTGCCATCACCTCACCTCTTTCTTCCATTTCTTCTTGGTTTCCTTCACCTATTCCCTGAAACACTACCACCAGACACAGGAAGGCACTACCATTTGTATTCAACATCACAGATGATCACCATCAAATAACGTAATTAGATCATGGTTCCTTTATACTTGACGTTGAGAGGAGTAAGATGGGCATTTTATAATATGACATTTTAGAGCGTATGTGTCTTTTAACATCTACGTGTTCTCTGGAGAAAACACATTTTCCCTTGATTAGTAAAAATACATCTATTTTCTGTAAATCCTGAATGCCATATCAGCTTATGCTACACTCCAGGAGATGAAAAAACCATCAATGTAACACATGTAAGATAAAGTCTATACTCTGTGCTAAGTCTGATGCCGATGGATGAAAACTTATTAGAGGAATGCATTCACCGTGCTTGGAGACTTTGCTGTTAACAGTTTTCCATATCTCATTTCTCTAATGTGAGCCTTATTTCAGAGAATTCAGATTAGATGATGAAAGCCTGGGTAAAAAGTCTACCAAAAAAAAAAATCCCCCAACCTTGTATACTTTTCAGATTGATATAACTCATAGGTGAAAGTGGGTGATGGAGAGGAACTGAAAACAGTACATTATCAAGTCATCCTCCTCTACAGAATCCAAATAAGCAACTCCTTTTTTTTTTTTTTTTTTTTTGCGGTACACGGGCCTCTCACTGTTGTGGCCTCTCCCGTTGCAGAGCACAGGCTCCGGACACACAGGCTCAGCGGCCATGGCTCACGGGCCCAGCCGCTCCGCGGCATGTGGGATCTTCCCGGACCGGGGCACGAACCCGTGTCCCCTGCATCGGCAGGCGGACTCTCAACCACTGCGCCACCAGGGAAGCACCAAATAAGCAACTCTTATTACAGTGACCCTGTACCAGTTAAAAGGAGCTCATGAAACATAGAAATGAATTCTATACAATACTGTTATCTGGGGGATGATCAATCTCAGTGAAAATTCTGGATTATGCAACTTTAAGTACAGTAAATATATACCCAATGCTTTCAAATATAATAGCACTGTACTTATGGAGAACCCAGGTGTCTAGCAAATTTAGTCATCAAGACTAGACTCTAAAATTCAAAACATAGGAAAGCTCTTACTAACAGTGCAGAAAAAACCTTCCAGAAAGAGCATGTAACGTACTTCATAGGAGAGCACTGCATTACTCACAGAACCTCATTTGGACCATTGCGTATAAAATAAGACACTTTATTGTAAATACCAGGGACATATTGATAGCAGATAATGAACAGTGATGAGAAGAGGGCGAAGAACTATTAAAGGCCAATATAAGTATGATAATTTGACATGACAATAAAGGAGAAAGTGGTCCCCTAAAGCATAATAGAATTAATTTCATGATGGCGACTTTGAATAAATAAGAATGGGTTAAATTATGTTCAGTGCATTCTGTTTGATAAGGCAGATAATTATGCAATATATTTTTCTAAGTTTTTTCAGAAAGGATTAAATGATAGTAATTTGCACTCATTGAGCATTTACTATGGAACAAACACTGATCTACAGACTTTTTTTTTTTTTTTTTTTTGCAGTACGCGGGCCTCTCACTGTTGTGGCTCTCCCGTTGCGGAGCACAGGCTCCGGACGCGCAGGCTCAGCGGCCATGGCTCACGGGCCCAGCTGCTCCGTGGCATGTGGGATCTTCCCGGACCGGGGCACGAACCTGTGTCCCCTGCATCGGCAGGCGGACTCTCAACCACTGTGCCACCAGGGAAGCCCCTAAAGACTTTTTAAGCATCATCTCATTAAATCTTCAGAGCAACATTATGAAGTTACCGTTATTACCCCCATTTTACAGATGAGGAACTGAGGCAAAAAGACCTTAACTTTCCCAAGGTGGAGGAAGAAGTAGACTCTGTCTCAGCCCCCACTTAAGCACTGTGCCACACCTCCCTAATTGAAATAAATAAGTATTGCTGCTTAAAGTTAAAATCTCAGTTGTCTAGAAATGTTACTTGTATGAATTCCTGACGATGCATATAAATGAGATATTTATGCGTATATTAAAAAACCCTTAATTACAACTAGGCTGCAGTTATGTTGCCTAGTAAAGTCATTCCCAGACTTTCTTTAGTGATAGATAAGAATGTTTTTATAATTAAAGTTTTGAGTGTTTCCTGTAGGTGGAGGTTTACATACAGCATGAAGATAGCTTCAAGGTTGACAACTTGCTGTCAAGATACTTAGGAGAATGCTGAATCTACCCTGGAACTTGAGGTTTACAAAATCATTAAGCCTTGTTTATGTTATTCCTTTGCTTCACAAAAATATATTTTTTACAGACAGTACAGAGGTAAACTTGAGCTTTGCTCCTGTCGGAATTATCTAATTTCTAATTAAGGGAGCCTGATTTAATGAGATTTTCCTGAATAGTTTGGATAAGGCTTGGATGACTGACTTTAAGTGATATGTTGGGGTTTTTTTGTTTGTCTGTTTGTTTTTTTTTACTAATCATTTGTTGCTTTCATAATTGATCAGTCCAGCATTTCTTGTAGAGCTGGGTAATTAGGCATTTGTTATAGACACAATGGGACTATGAGATGAGACATGAGAATGAAGAGCCCAAAGGAACTCACAAGCAGCTGAGGGTCCTCACCCCCCTGCAGGCTGCAAAGGGGCAGGGGATTTGTAACAACCAGAGTTGGAGGCCTACCCGTGACACTAGTCATCACCAGGTGAGGGTTCCTGCTTACTACTTCTGCTAAATGTTGGAGTTTGTTCACACATTAGTGTCTGAAATTTGGTGAAGTTAGTGCTAATATCAGCTGCCAGAGCAATTGCATTTCTCCACGATCTCTCTTTACGTACACAAGACTATTGGAAATCACTAAAAATTAGGGAGGAGACAGCCATCTGAAAAATCTATTGGTCATCATATTATTTCAAGATGATGAAGGGGACCACAGAGTAGAAGATCCTGGATGTCTATAACAGTTTATCAGAATTGGTTAAATTCAATTAGTTGCTTTGATAGTTATGATAGAACAAGCAAACAAAATGACGATGTTGGCTACCAAGTAGTTTATTTAACCTTATTTCACCTCGATTCTACATTAGTCATGTTCCTGACTTTTAGTAAATATATTTCTAGAAAGTGAATATGCTCTGGGTTTTCCAACTCTCTGCACATCCATGGAATACACCAGATTTAAAAGGCAATGCCTTTAGGAAGACCCTGGTTTGTCAGCTTGGAGAATTTACTGTGAACAGACAAAAGACAGCCCAGCACAAACTGCAACTCAGCCCTCACACATATAAACACGTGCTCCCATAACCCATTTCTTTTAATGAGTAATGAATTACCTCCCCTGTTTTCCTGAACTGCAGCTTTTTTTCCAAAAGGCTATTCAGAAAAGTGCATTGTTGTGGAACACCCAAGTAAGATGAGACAGTCAGTTCAACCCATGTTATTAAAGAAATTGGTTCACCTTTTTGATTCTGTGTCATTGTAGTTTCAGCCATTCATTTGTTCAATAAGCAGTTTGGTATGTTCTGGGAAATAATGAAGATTGATCATAAAATCGATCACTTATTAAGAAACAGACTAAGGGAAATTGTTTATCCAATCAATTGTAATTTTTGATTTGTTATTTATATTTTCCAATTTCGTCCACCCCTCCCCGAGGCTCTCCTGTACCCAGGAGCACCAAGGGAAAGGCATATAGACACTGGCTGAAACTTCTGAAAGAGCACAAAACCCCATACATTCATTATAGATCGTGCCGACTGACATAGCCCATAATAAAAGAGAATGGGATTGAGAATTGCAGACACACTGCCTCTTGCACCTGTGGCTATTGGGCTGAAACTTTATATAGTAATAGAATTTGCTAAAAAGGGTATGTGCTTACTGTTCATGATGTGTAAGCTAGCTGTGTTGAGCTTTAGAAGATAAAACACTTGCACCCAGTTACAATGTCTGTAGGAGCGCACAAAGATTTTGAGTAAGCCTGGAAAGAGAAGTTGATTACTTTGGATACGTATGATATTTGTTTTACTTGAACTGTTCCTAATTTTTAAATGTTTTTGATACAATAGAAATGAAATTCACCACTCTAGAATTTTCTGAAGCTGTAACAATGAAAATGTGCCCAGTTGGGGCAGGTTTGAAATAACTAAGTGATACAATGTGCAGATGGATCTTCCAGGGATGTAGGGGGCAGGGGGTGGGAGGAAATACATGTCCTTCAAGATCCTGGGAAAAGGGACCACGGTCCTCTTGTGCAAAATATTGATGAGTACTTTGATGAACCCTCTGAGCAAAGACTGAGTGAGTCCCGCTATGAAACAGCAGACCTGATCGCCATTCGAGATGTCCTTGTTAAAATGAGGAGTGAATCAGGTGCAACCTCAGAGCACATATGTTTCTAGTTTCATTTTTCACTTACGTGGAAAACTAGGGCTTGAAACCAATGTATAAACTAATCTCATTCCTAGCAGAAGTGATTCCAACTTTTTGCCCTTTTCTCACAGTGCATCTAAGGTGGAGAAAATGTAACTGCATCCCCAAGTGGCTAATTAACTTTCCCTGGGATTTGTGAGCACCAGGTGAATATATTGCTGATGCTCATACTTCATCTGAAATGTGATTTTGAATATCCCTCTGGCCGCAGACACCGATGAAAATTGCCTCTCTTTTTTTCCATACTGTTTTCCGACTTCCTTAAGACCAGAACCCTTCATTCACAGCTTGTGGTAGGGGGCCTAATTTACAACTGAAGTTGCAAGTTTAGATGGTTAGTGGGTATCTTAATGGCTCCAAAAGCAGGGAGTCCTTTGTTAAAGAACTAAAAGGATTGTCAATTTGATGTTATTAGTTGGACATCCCACTTGCATTTATCTTTAGACTTGACTACTCTTTCGTTTTTCACCTGCTTTTACCTGTTACCTTTGCACCTTTCCTCTGCGAACTAGTCTTCAGTTTAGTTAGTTCATACGCCTCCTTGCGGTAAACCTGCTTTCAGTACAGGATCGAGAACTAATATGTGATGTGGTAACAGTCTTATGAGCATTGTGTCACACTGCGTCCTTGCGACCGTCTCTTCAAAGTGAATCCTTTTATTAACCTGCTTCATGTCTTTTTATTTCCTCCTCCTGGTTTGTTTTCCTCTCTTCTCTTTCACCCTACTTCTCACAGAACCAATCATCACTTGTCTTTTGCATCTTCAACAACTCAATCCTCTCTGGATCTCTCCCTTTTGCGTATAAATCATGGATGTCCCTCTCCTTACAAACCTTGAATACCAGCCCAGTCTCACTATGCACCCTGCCTCTGCCCTACAAGCTAAGGTCTTATTTCTCAACTTTCCTTCCTTTTGCAAAACTCCAAGAACAGGTAACTGATGCTTACCATCTTACTCTTCAGGATATTGCTGTTTTGTTTCTAAAAAGTGGACCTTGTATTCACTGCTTTCACTTTTTTTAATTAAAAATTTTTTTAACTTTTATTTTATATTATAGTTGATTAACAATTAATAAATTAACAATTATAGTTTATTTTATATTATAGTGATAGTTTCAGGTGTACAGCAAAATGATTCAGTTGTACATATACACGTAACTATTCTTTTTTGAATTATTTTCCCATTTAGGTTGTTACATAATATTGAGCAGAGTTCCCTGTGCTATACAGTAGGTCCTTGTTGGTTATCCATTCTAAACATGTGTACATATCAGTCCGCATGCTTTCACTTCTTAATCATCATTCTTTAACCATCTACACTCTGGTTTTTGACCCTGACTCTGTTTTTAGAAAGAAGCAATGATCATTTTATTCCCAAATCTTTTAACCCCTTTATAATCTCTAAGTTACATGACTTACCTGCAACATGTGATATTTTTGGGTCACACCATCCTCTTTTGTTCCTCTGACATTTATTGAGTGCCTGTATTGTTCTAGGCACTGATTTGGGCACTTGAAATGTATCCATGAACATTGCAACTAAAAATTTCTGTCTTTGTATTCTAAAGGAAGAATGCAGGCAATAAGTAATTGATATACTAAACAAGAACCATATTATCAATTGTGAGACATACAAGGCTAGGACTGGATGAGGCAAGTGAGATGCCTCAACATTTAAGGTGGCACTCGCTCTGAGGATTGGCTCTTGTACTACCTTCCATCTTTAAATTTTGTGCCCTAGATGTCTCACTTGAACTGAAATGGGGACAGCCAGTGCAAAGGCCCAAAGGCAGGAGTGTGCTTGTTAGGTTCTAGGAGGAACAGTGATAGAGTGGAGAGAGTGAGCTGGGGCAAGTAGTGGGAGATGAGATTGGAGAGGCAATGCATGGAGAGATCATTTGGGCACTCGTAGTTGTCGGTCATTATAAGGTCTTTGGCTTTAAAAGACTAGAAGCAAGTGAAGGATTATTGGGCAGAGGACTGATGTGATCTGCCTGCCAGTTAAAAAAGTCCCACTGGAATTGTGGTGCTGGGTTAAGAACATTGTGGGGACAAGGGTAGAAGCAGGGATGATTGCCTCGATCTTAGGCAAGAGGAGATGAAGGCTTGGATGAGACTGGTGGAAATGACAAGGGTGAAAAGTGGTCAGACTCTGAACAGATTTGGAAGGTTGGGTCAACCTGATTTCTTGATGGACTGGATACAGGTGTGAGAGAGAGAGGAGCTGAAAATCATTTCTATGTTTCTGGCATGTACAATTGAGCAACGTGCAACCCTCCTCCTCTGGCTTCCAGGAGAGCATTTTCCAGTTTCCTCTTCTGTTTCTGGCTTTGTTGTCTTTTTCACACGATCTTTTCTTGCTTCTGCCTCATTATCATAGCTCTTACCTCTGCTGTTTCCTCAGGCTTCTCTCTCTTCCTGTGCTCTCGCCCTCATTCCCTGTCATGTCCTCAACTCTATCTTGTATGCACCCAAATTCCCATCTCCAGTGCTAACCTCTTTCTTGGGCTCTGATGCTGTATTTCCAGCTCTTTATTTTCAGATTGTTGTTAAAGGCACAGTCAACCTCCCAGTCATCCAGGCTTGAAATTTTGTCCTTTTGAACTAGTACCTATGTAACTATGTAAAGAAAATTTTCTTCACTAGGATTTCTCTTGGGGAGAGGCCAATTGATGCTTCTTTGCAGAAGGTGCTTAGAAAAGATATTAAGCACCTTGCAGGGCTCGGTGAGTAACAGAATGTGGTGTTTGAGCTCCTCTCTGAGTGGGGACCTGAGCCCCAAGACTTGATAAGCATGGCCTTGGGGGGTTGGGCTATGCAAAATCTGGAGTAGTAGCCAGTACGGACTGTGTTGCTTTGCACAATCAATTTGCTGATAAATTTTAAATTCTTAGGGGATAAATCCAGAAATGGGAGATAAATGCTAACAAGGCTAGACACTATGTTGGAGAGTGAAGAGAGAGAGAAAGGCAAAGTAAAATTTCATATACATCTTGTGGCAGGTGGGTGAGAAAAGATTGGGAGAAGGTAAATATCTGGTTAGGGAGTTTTGAAGGCAGTGACTACCTTGATGTACAAATGTAAGGAAATCTCCACCTGTTTTCTTCATAAAATCTTCAGTGACAACTCCAAATACACTAATGGTTTGATTTGTTTGTTTTTTGAGATTGAAATCTTTGGAAAATTTCAACAGATGCTGAGTCCTGAGGTTGGGTTGTGGAGGCTCTAAAAATAAAACATCCCTTGGGGGTGAAATGACTGGAAACAAGGGAACAGCTGACTCCTGCCTTACCCCACTCCTCTCATTCCCACAGTTAAAGACTGTTACCTTTCCTCAGTAATGTCCCATGAGACTTTTTCTCTCCGTGGCCACCAAATTTATTTTCTGTCACCTGGAGATGTGTGGTGAGGTCCTATTAACTGGCCTCCTTGCCCCTTGCCTTTTTCTTGACCAATATAATCTTCATAGGACTTCAGATTAATTGTCTTAAAACACACTTCTAATCGTATTAGAGAGAGAAAGGATGGAGTTTCATCAGCAGAAAATTGCTCTAGCCTGAGTGGATTTTGTTTGGCCTCAGCCAGATAGCACAGTTCCCCCTTTAATTTGAATGCCTTTATGTATATCTCTTGTTTGCTATAGTTTCCACCACTCCCTATTGTTTGACACGCAGCCTGCCTCACTTCCTTACATTGTTTGTATGCCTCTGAAGTCATTTGAGTTTACACTCTTACAAGTTAAGACCACAGGTGTTGAAGTGAGACAGATGTGACCTTGAATCCAGCTCATCTACTTGCTCTGTTATCTTGGACAAGTTCTGGAAGTAACCTGAGCCTTAGTTTTATTCTAGGTAAAAGAAGAATAAAAATAACTATTTCATTATGAGGTTGTAATGATTGTATAAAATTATATTAGCATAGGATAAGCCCTTAAAATGATAGTAATTAATTTTTATTTTATTCCTCTATACTGAAGGCTTCACAATTGCTTGTGATCTTCTAAGAAACCAAATTTATACCAGACCTAGCCTCTGGACCCTGATGCTTTGACCCTGATATATCTTTTCTAGCTTCATCTCTCTCTATACTTCCATGCTCAGTGTATCCATCAACCTGTTTGATGTCCTTCAAATAGGCCCCATTTATGTCAGTTTGTGTGGCCTTGCCTATGCCTTCCCCATCCATTTATATGCCCTCTTACCATAGCTTTTCCTGTCATAATCTTCCTCACTTTCCAAGACCCAGTCTACATAGTCCTTCACAAAAACTTTCCTCTTCCCTACAGGTGGAAATCATCCCTATCCTTGGCCAAGACTTGATGGCCATTTCAAGACATAGATCACATCTGCCTTGCACCTTGAGGATTTAGTTTCTTGTTTCCTTGATTATCAGCTCTTTGAAGCATGGACCATGTTTTTACCATGCTTGTATATGGTGGTGCCTAGCAGTCTACATTTACCTCTCTCATTCCCCAAAAGGTCCTGAATGCCTAATCTGTGTGGGCCTCCAACACCATACCTGACACTCAGCACGCATATATTGAATGAAGTAGTAAACAGGTGAAGAAGTGTGTTAGTAAATGAATGGTCAGCCAGTGAAATTCGTGATGTCCTTACTCTTGATTCCTTTTGGCAGTGGAGTCAGATCAGCGTCTAAAAATCTAAGGTATCCTAGTTCTCAGGAGCAACAAAGGGAGTTCTTTGGAAATGTAGGTTCTTTTAACCCATTTTGGTCTCTAATAATTAATATCAAGTTATTATGATTTTTGCTCTCAGCTGCCATTCTTAGCTTACCTCTCTTACAAGTACCCAAAGAATAAGACTCTTATGAGTCAGATCGTTGCCTTTTATTAACTTTGTCCTTTCTCCTTTTCTTTCACGCTGTCTTAGCATTGGTCAGTTTCTCTCCATTCCCTGCTATTAAAGAGAATTTTATATTGTTATTTCCTTAAATATTAGGGAAACTATAACTCTCTTAAGATTATGCATTTGTGTATAACATACAGCATGTGTAGGGAGCCATATACATAACTCTCTAAAGGTTATTTATATGAATTTGCTTTAAGCAAATATACTGCATTTCCCTTGCTCATCCCTTTAAATTTCAGGTTCTTAATATATGCTCCAGCAGTGTTGAGCTGTGTTATTTAAGAGTTTCCAGGAAATAAAGAGACACATCGCAGTTTCGTTGGCTATTGCACAGATGCATGGAAATAAGGAGAACAGGTACTCACTCTAGTGATTGAGCAGTCGGCTTCTGGACACCTGAACCATCATGTGGGAAACTTCCAGCAGGCTGGTAGCAACTCCAGAGGTATGCCCTTCTTGTGTGGCAGATTCCTTTTGACCTTGCTCCTCCCTCTGTTTCCACTTCCCTTTTCCCTGATGCATTCACTGGTGGCTTTTCTCTCGGTTCCTTCTCTCTATCTCATGGCTTCTGTTTAATTGTTGCTTCTACTACCATACGGCTCTTCCTAATTTGTGGCTTCAGTTCTGCCCATGTGTCTTTCAGAGTGTGTGGCACACAGCTCTTTATAGATCTCTCCACATGTCACCTTCAAATTCCCCAAGGTGAAGACCTGATTGACTAGTTTAGTATTCAATATATAAAGACACTCTTGGTTAGAATTTTGCACTGAGTCACTGTATGGACTTCCCGTACGTCAATTCCACAAGTGGCTGACTTTGGAACAGGTACTAATTCCTGGTACATACATTTAAAATAAAGATTTTAGGAATAGAGATCTGAAACTGCAGGGTAACCCGTGTACTACTAATTAGTTGTGACTATTCAGGAGAAGATTTTGTGTCTACTAGGTTCTCTGGGTAGACAATTATTTACCAATTTTTATTTAATTTAGAAAATATTGTCAATTATTTATTTATAAATTATGTCTATACAAGGTAAACGGGAGATTTTAGTTCTCCTATGGAGTTGCTCACTATAGGTAACAATATCTGATGATATATAGGACATCAAAGAATCATAATACTGAAAGCGGTCATAGAAATCATCTTATTCAGTAGTTCTCAAACTTATTGATCTCAGGGTTACTTTACAATCTTAAAAATCACTGAGAACCCAAAGAGCTTTGGTTTACGTGATTCGTAACTCTCATTACTATTGTATTAGATAGTGAAAGATAAAATTTCAAGTATTTATTAATTCATTTAAAAATAACATTAATAAGTATGTTATCAATAAATAAAATAACATATTTCTATGAGAAGCACTATAGTTTTATTAATGAGAAGAGTGACATTGTTTTACTTTGTTTGGTAAATATTTTTAAGGTCTGGTTTAATGGGAGATACCTAGATTTTCATACCTGCTTCTGCATTTACTCTTATTGTGATATTACATGTCTTAAAAGATAAACTGAGGCACATTAAAATTTTCAAGAGTTCTTTTGAGCATGCATGGATTCACATTGATCAGTGCCAAGGAGGTGGTAAGGAGCAGTCCACCAACAGGAGCTAAGGGCACGGTTTTTATAGGGAAGATGAGAGCCAAGCAAAGAAATTATTTAATTGCCTATAGCTTAAGGTTGCCTTATTTGGAAAAGCTAAGTTGGCTGTTTGTGATTGGTGTTCTTAAGTTTTACCTTCTTGGATTTGGGTGCATTGGCTGTGGCTTAGGATTTGGTTTGCTTATATAGGCTACCAAGGCATTAGAGCTACCTCAGTCTAATGGCCTCGTCATGTAGCCTCTGAAAAACTCCAGTGGATGCTTGTGAGCCAATGAGAGTAAAATGGGCAAATGACCTTTTAGTATTATTATGAAAAGAGTTTTGATCTCACAAACAAACTGAAAGGAATTCAGAGACTTCCAGTGTCCTTGGACCACATTGAAAACAATTAAAGAATCTCATTTTATAGAGGAGGAAACAAAGGCTCAGAGAAGTGAAGTGACTTGCCCATGGGCACACAGTAAGTTGATGGCAGAAGTGGGGTTAGAACTCAGCTATCCTGTTTCTTCACTGTATCTAGATTCAATTACCAAAGGAACAACTCTGCCCCCATTGTGACTTGAGGAGTTGACAAAATTCGAGGTCTGCACTTGTTTCCTACTGTGGAAACTTGGCTTCAGGTAGTTCACTAGGCTCTGGGGGATGGAGTGGTGGTATTACACAGCTGCCAGAAGGTACGCAAGGATGAGAACACTTGATCCAGGAGACATCATCCTTTCATTAGCCTGTGTGTGCTGGAGTTTCACTCTAAAGCCTTATGTACTGAAGGTTTATTATAGAAAAATAAACAAACAAATCAGAACATAAGAGGACACGATTGGTTCACACCAGTCACTTCAGCATTTCCCAGGTTAGAGCAGATGGGTAATTCCTGAAGCATGAGTCTCCATTATTGCCTTTAATTTCCCCATGGCCCAAGACGAACATTGTCCTGTCCCTTTGTTTCTGCTCTTGGCAGGAAGCCATTTCCTCCTGGTTAGACTTAATTGGAATCCAACCCAAACGAGGATAGGACAGGCTGCCATGTTTTGGCACTTTCCTGAGCCAGTTCTTTGGGGGATATCTGTGTTCAGTGATATAATGATGTAATACAAGGCTTATTGCACAGTACATGGTATTAAAGGAGGAATGCAATTTTTAAATCCTTTAAAGTTAATTTTAAGGCAACAAAAAATAAGTAATTTTATTCAAAATTTCACTCAAATACATATATCTATATGTAATATGTATATATGTAATATGTATATACCTGTGTGCTTGTCTCTGTGTGTATATGTGTGCATTTGTGTGTGTATGTATATATGCATACATACATGTTTCATCCTGAATTTGAATGGTCTCTAAATAATTATAATAGTAAACACCCTCTTTTTAGAGCAGGTGCATGCTGCTTTTGGAGAGACACATGAAAAACTATTGAAAGTATTCAGTTTTAAACTTGGAATTTAAACTGTGACCTTTCTATTGACAGATAGCACCTGACTAAGTATATGCACTTTAACACATAAAAACCTTCAGATTATCTGAAGTGATTAATTTCTAGAAGTTTTCAGATTCAAAAATAAAGTGCTATTTTGTGTATCTAGTGGATTTTTTCCCTTTTGAATGAAGAATTTCCATATTACATAATCTTTATGCTTCATGACTTGAAATGTAAGGGTCCAGGTACATTTTGTCTCACAGTGTTTATGCTGTTGAGAATGTAGCTTATTAACCGCTGTGCTATGAGGTGGGACTATGCCCTCTTCCAAAGGGAGCTGGGGAGAATGACTGGCCAGCGTTCTGTGATTCCATTTTCAATTTTCTCTGATTTTGCAGAGTATTCTAATCTTCTCCAGATGAGTGGAATTGCAGCCCTTTTTACTTGACAGCCAAAGACAAACACCACGCTGTCCAGAAGATCGAGTGCCATTTTATTCCTCTGTTGACATTCCTGATGAGATGGGCAAAACATCAGGAAATTCTCCTGAGAAGACTTTCTAAGCTTTTATAACATTAGGACTAACATTTTCAAACTGAACTAGTATACCGTAATCCTTTTTTCCCCTGAAAATATTGATAAATTTTTCTTACCAAAATAATTATAAAGAAGGTTTTGCCTGCTATCTACCAACCAAACTCAAAATGTTGTTCTCTGATTCATGGGGTTTGTTTTTCAAAGTTTTCACAGGAATTTTGGAAGTCTTTTATCTGCTTTTTTTTTTTTGGCTGTGTTGGGTCTTTGTTGCTGCGCGCGGACTTTCTTCTAGCTGCGGTGAGCAGAGGCTACTCTTTGTTGTGGTGCGGTGGCTTCTTTTGTTGCAGAGCATGGGATCTAGGCACGCGGGCTTCAGTAGTTGGGCACGCGGGCTCAGTAGTTGTGGCACGAGGGCTCTAGAGTGCAGGCTCAGTAGTTGTGGCACACGGGCTTTGTTGCTCTGCAGTATGTGGGATCTTCCCAGATCAGGGCTCGAACCCATGTCCCCTGCATTGACAGGCGGATTCTTAACCACTGCGCCACCAGGGAAGCCCTATGTGTCTTTTTATCTCATTCTCTCAGCCTTGCATCCCTCGGGTAACCATAACCTGAATTTTTGGTTACTCATTCTTCTGTTTTTTTTTTTTTTTCATTTGCCAATTTTTAACATTAAATAAATGGCATATATTCTATTCATTCCTCTGTGACTTACTTCTTTCCTAAACTGTTATGCTCTTGAGATTCATCCATTACTGTAAGTTATTTTTTTTTAAATGGAAGAAGACCAGAAATCTAAGTTAAGTGGTCATTTCTCTGTTACCTTTTTTAGGTGATCTCATCAAGTTTTTAGTTGCTTGGTCACTTAGTTCTCTCAAGTTGTGCATGCTGGGGTTTATTTGTATTTTATGAAAGCAAATATTACTCATCCATGATTAGTTGAGAGGCCTTCAGGGGCCACCACTATCAACCACAAACAAAAAATATCTCTAAAATTGCCATGTGTACTTATAATTCAAGTATGTTTCCTTTGACAGGTTAGTTTAAAAATTGGGTAAGTGTCTTCAAAAATATTTACAAAAAGGGGAGATTGTGAAAGAATGGAACAATAGTGTTTGTAGTCTTACATATGCTAACAAGAAAAAAGACATTTTTACAAGTTTGGAGGCCTAAACTGTCCCAGTTCTGATGAATTGGTCCTTGACAGTTATGAATGGTGGACTAGCCGCATTAAAGCAATGAGGGAGCTAATAGCAGGTTTGAGACTGGGTTTGAATAAATCATCAACCAAGCACATAACAGTGCTGGAAGAACAGGCCACACCCTGTGCGGCCATGTGCTCCCGAGTTGCCTGGAGACCATGAATCTTGGGCATCGTAGAAATATTGGAAATATGTATTTTTTGTCACCGTAAGTTTCCTAAGCCCTTTAAAGTATAGCAAATATTTAAATATTCACTCTATTTAGTGTAAAGTTCAAAATATATTTTTCTTTAACACTGCCACCATTATACATAAAGTGTTCATGATTATATGTAGGGTGTTGGCAGCTTTAAGATCAGGGACTATATTTTAAATCTTAAAAGGAATTGACCTTTCGTATCACTTTGGAATAGATGCAACACGACTACTGTGCTACCTTCTAGAATCTTTTCAGAGATTGTAGAATTCCTTCAATACGGTATCATTAAACTTGTAGGAGGTGGAAACCATTACAAAAAGCCCATTCAAATTTGGTTAAAACTCTTCTGAAAATGATTTATTTAATTTATATGTATAATATAACCAAAAAGCAGGAAAAGAGTTACTGAAACATAATTCTGTACTAAATTAAAACAGAGTGTTTTCATTTTGCCTCTCTTATTATGACAGTTGAGTAATATATGCTGTACTAAATGGATGTCTGGTACAAAGAACAAAGATCAAGAAATGAGTGTTTAGAACAGTAAATTATATGTTAAATGTCTATAAATAGCTTAATAAATATATTCTTTCATGTAAAAAGCAGAAAACTGCAGACTACAAAGTGGATTATCCAAATGGTGCTGTTTCAAACTCACCTTTGGAACAGTACACATTGTCTCATCGAGTTTAAAGCTTCTGCATATAAAACTTCAGTTTTATAAAAATGGGTACTTTTGAAATGCATTTACTTATTTTTTTCTGGTGTCTCATTTCATCCTTGAAATTATTTAAAGTGACTTATAAATAGCTTATTCGGTTCAGGGGGGCAGAATTTATAGTTGAGATAATCAGAGAGGAGAGAAAATAAGAGTTAGTAAATGAAAACCAGTGACCGAGAATTCAAAGATCATGTATCCATGGTCCTATGTATTTGCTAGCATATTTTCTATAGCACAAATATATCTCTGAGTTTCCTAGCAATCAGGGCAAGGAGGGAAAGGTGCTTGGTTTTGTGAGTCCATCAACAGAGGAATGGATAAAGAAGATGTGGTACATATATACAATGGAATATTACTTAGCCATAAAAAGGAACGAAATAGGGTCATTTGTAGAGACATGGATGGACCTAGAGACTGTCATACAGATTGAAGTAAGTCAGAAAGAAAAAAAATGTATATTAATGCACATATGTAGAATCTGAAAATTTTGTTATAGACGATTTTATTTACAAAGCAGAAATAGAGACACAGACATAGAGAACAAACATGGATACCAAGGGGAAAACGGTGGGGGGGGTGTCGTGGGATGAATTGGGAGATTGGAATTGACATATATACACTATTGATACTCTGTATAAAATAGATAACTAATGAGAACCTACTGCATAGCACAAGGAACTCTATTCAATGCTCTGTGGTGACCTAAGTGAGAAGGAAATCCAAAAAAGAGGGAATATATGTATACATATAGCTGATTCACTTTGCTGTACAGTATAAACTAATACAATATTGTAAAGCAACTATACTCCAATAAAAATTTAAAAAAATAAATAAAAACAAACTTTCTGCTCTGGACCAACTCAGATTTTTGTGATACTGAGAGCAAGGAAAAGTTTCTTTTAAAGTTGTATAGCTAATGTAACCTCTAACCCTTAGATTACCCTTAAGGTTAGCCCTAAGATCTACCCAATTTTTCTGTATTTTTATTTCATTTTAATGAGTAAATAGTTTAGAGACAGTGGAACTCTCCTCAGCTTCACGATAAGGATGACTCATTTTGATGCCATAAGAGCCCCCAAAAAACAGAACATAGTATTTGTGCTGTAATTAATTATAATTCAATGGCCTCAAAATATAGAGTTCATTTTCCTCTGATGTAACAACCTAAGCTGAGCATTTCAGGTCAGCAGGTGGCTCTACTCCACATTCAGGATCCAGGTTTTCCCATCCCTTTGCTCTACCATTCTTTCACAGGTGATACAAGGTTGCTGTGGTATCTAACCAGCTGCAGGGGCGAGAGCATTGAGAAGGCACACCCAGTCTCAAGGACTAGGCCTGGAGGTGACACGTTTTACTTCTATCCATAGTCCATTGGTAAGAACCATCATGTTCCAAGATTCAGGAGGGGCTAGGAAATATAGACTAGCCATGTTCTCAGGGAACAGAGAATAATAGATTTTGATAGAAAAGTATCAATCTTTTAGAAGAAATATTTTCATAGCTCTGAGGTCTTGTCCGTCTGCTGAATACCTAGTAGCACATTAAGTTGAATTTTGGTGATCTAACCTGCGGGAATGCAGAGAAACTAAAACTAAACTCATTTCTTCTGGTTTTGATTCCATATCTGCTCTTCGTTTCTTCCTTATTTTCATGTAAAGTTCTTTCCTAACATTTTGTGCTTCATATTCCTTAATCAGGTTGATTCTCTTCCTTTCTTAACTTCCTATATCCAGTCCATCACAATCACTGACAATACTACCCCTATAATATCTCCTAAGTCTATTTCACTTGTCCACTGCCATCACCATTGGCCTAGACAGGCACTTCCTTCCTCTTGCCTGGATCATCGCCTTAATAGCCTTCCTGTCTTCAGTCTCCTTCCCCTTCATTGCATTCTACACATAGCTATTCTATATCCTCCTTATTTTTGACAGCAACTGTTGTGTTCAGGAAACTGTGTTAGGGGAACAAGGATGAAACAGATAAGAAAATTGCCCTCAGAAAGCTTGTTGTTTTAGAAGATAATGCATGCACTCACTCAAATAAACTACACTATAATGTAAGAAGTTAGTAATGAAGTTGGAGATGTTTAGATCACAAGATTCATGGTGGATCACCTACCAGATGAACTCTGTGACATCAAAGTCTTATTTGGGGGCTTCATTAGAAATAGGGGGAAAGAAATTTGGGGGCTGAACACTATAAACTGTAGTAAAGAATAAAAAGAGGAGAAAATGGCCACATTAGCTTTTTTAGAGTCATGCTCCTAGAAGTCCCCTGAGGCAGGGAGCAGAGGGAATGGTCTATCTCTGGGATAGGGCTGTGGTTGGTATTGCATTGCTCCCTCCTAGGCTCTGAGGATTTAGCCTGTGTTCCTTGAGAAGGAAAGTTAAATTTTGGATAAGAAAAGGATTGTTTATTCATTCTAAATGTGTAATATCTAAATTTTTCTGAAATAATTTGCATGCCAGGAGAGAAAATTCTCCTGAAAGGCGAGCAACAGTAAAGCCAGACATGGAAACCAAAGCAGGTACAGAATGTACCTTGTGTAGGAAAGGAAGCCCCCAGATAGTTTCTCTTGCTTTTATACATTTTTTAGGAGAGAAGTGGGACAACTTCTAGACCAGTGGGATGGGGTTATGGTGAATTTGGAACATTGGTCAACTTTATAATTATTTCCGAAGTCTTTGGTTTTCCTGTGGCCAATGGAGCAGAATGATTCAACATTTCTAGTTTTGTAGGGATACAGAGAATGGAGGTATCGATCCTTCTAGAGGATAAGCTTTATTTTTATCCTAATATACAAATAGTTGTTTACAAGTTATTTCTACTGTGTTATCATGCTAAATTATGAGCTCATTAAGGGAGTGGTCATATTATCATATAAGATGCTTTCAACTGTTAGTCATAAAATAACCCAACACAACTGGCTTAAACCACAAATAGTTTATTAACTCACATAAGAAGTCCAGAGGTTGGGTGGTCCTAGAATTGGTTAATTCAGTTGTTCAGTGATGTCACCAAGGACTCAGTCTCTTTCTAACTTTCTCCAGTGTCTTTCTCAGCAAGTCAGCTTCCTTCGTGGTTGAATGAAGTGTGATAGAAGGAACAGATTCCAGGCAGTGGAATGACGTGAACAAAGGCGCAAAGTCCGAAGGCCACAAGGCAAGATAGGAAATAAGAAATTGTCTTATTTGACTGAAATATAGTAATTAATGGGGCTTATATTGAAAAAGGTATGTTGTAGGGCCCCGAATATGCAACTAAGGAGTTTGGACTTAATTCTACAGACTATTCAGAACCATGAGTACATTTTAGCTAGGGCAGTGATAGAACCAGGAAAGGGCTATAGGAATATGAATCCAGCCTGTCATCAGGGTGGGCTGGAGAGTCGAAGGCCTAGAGGTGGCCTAAACCAGGATGAAGCCTAAAGCAATAGCTCAAACAAGTGGAAAGAAGGTCTGAAGTAGGGTAGAGGATGGGAGAAGGTGAAGAAAAGTATGGATACAAGATCTAGTACAGAGATAGAATTGACAGGATTTGTTCACTGGTTTGGTGGGGAAAGGGAGTTGAGGTGTCAAAATGAATAAGATATGTCATCCATGCAAATAGGAAACACAGGAAAGGGTATGGGAAAAAACATTTGTTGAGCATATCCTCTATACCAGGCACAGGCATTTTGCTATAGTGCAGTAATTCACTTACAGGACATATCAGTGAAGGAGGTTTATTATCCCATTCTACAAATGAGGAAACAGGTTAAGGGAGAGGTTTAAGAAATGTTTTGTGATTAAGCAATTAGCAGATGGAATAGCTGGAATTTAAACTGGTTCTTCTTAATTTTGAAGTTCATGCTTTATCCTCTCTATCTTCTAAAATGCAAGGAGAGACTAATTTGTTTTTATTAATTTTGTTCTTCTGCTCAAGAGTCCTCAGTGGCTCTATATCGCCCTGGAGAATATCCTGTTACAGGACATGCAAGGGCACCCAACCTCTGACTTCGACTTGCTTTTGCAGCCTCACCTTCCATTACAATGTCTTACTACATCCACCCAATAATGATGATTATTATTTGGAATTCCATAAGCACACCAAATTTCTTCCTTCCTTCCTTCCTTCTTTTCTTTCCTTCCTTTCTTCCTTCCTTCCTTCCTTTCTTTCTTTCTTTCTTTCTCTCTTTCTTTCTTTCTTTCTTTCTTTCTTTCTTTCTTTCTTTCTTTCTCTTTCTTTCTTTCTTTCTTTCTTTCTTTCTTTCTTTCTTTCTTTCTTCCTTTCTTCCTTTCTTTCTTTCTTTCTTTCTTTCTTTCTTTCTTTCTTTCTTTCTT
>NW_020837957.1:24201984-24332797 GCF_003676395.1 Aethalodelphis obliquidens | reverse complement strand
CTTTCTTTCTTTCTTTCTTTCTTTCTTTCTTTCTTTCTTTCTTTCTTCATCGCTCTCTACTGCTTGTTACCTGCTTTCTTTTCCTAGAATTCATTTCCTCAACTCTCCTTCCTGTGGGAATTACACATATCTACTTCCTCCATCACTCTTTTTCTGATTATTCATTTTTACTCACTCTGAATTCCCAAGTACTTTATTTGTGATTACTTTAGTAACATATGTACACATCTTCCTGACAAAGCTATAAGATCCTTAAGGGCAAGAGTAGATTCATCAGCCCTCGTATTCCATGTAGAATATCTTATGAGACCATATATTTATAGGAAGTGAGGGATGGAGAAAGAAAGGAAAGGGGAAAAAAAGAAATACAAGAGAAAATAGAAGAGAAGAATTATACAGAAAAGAAAAAAGTAACTTGAAGGTTACTTTCAATTATATTTGTAAAGTATACTTTATACTTATTAAAGGGTTATACTTATTAAAGAATGGGAAATAACCTTTATGAAGAAAGACTTGTCGGAGTAGTAAGGAGATTTTAACAATAGGAAGTGGATTTATATTAGAATATATTCCAGTATGACTTAAGGAAAATCTAGTCAACATTTCAGAACTGAAAAGGATTCTCAATCATCTTCTAGAACAAAACTATAGTAAGGAATAAAGCCACAACATGGAACAAAGTACAAATATCCCAAATATTCCTAGAAATTTTTGAAAGAATTGATAATCTATTCTGAGAGATTCTTTCCTCCCCTTGTGATTCATGCCACATCATGTTCAACTTATTTGATGTGTCTCTCTCCCTCACTAAGGGCAGAGGTTGGGTCTTACTAATCTTTGTTTTCTCAGAGTTCAGCACAATGCCTGGCACCTGGTAAACACATAATCAGTCTTCAGTAAATGAAATTATCTGTAGAATACACAGCCATGACACAGGCTAAGGGTATTGCCAGTGCTGAGCTGTATTCACAGGGAATAAAGCAGGTTGGAAGGTTTGGTAAAATCTAGCTTTTGTTTAGCCATTGATTTAAGCAATATATCAATCAGTATACTATTAATTGGGGGGTTTTATTTACTATTTTATTTGCTGAGCACAGTACTAAAGAGGAGATGGGTGCATACAACATGGATCCTGCCTTCCAGGAGCTTGTTCTTTGCAGTTAACCCTAGAGTGGGGAGATACAACCAAATTACAAGAAATAAAAGCTATACCGTACAAAACTGTAGTTATACCTTGATCGAGGTCTCTGCTGGAAATGGAGTTTCATTACAACAAAGTACACATGAAGCAGAAATAGAAGAATTGGTCTTATGGACAACATCAAATTGCCTCTGTACAGGTCTTCTCTGTGTAACCATCCAGCTGAAATCACATAGGACTGTTATGTACCCATGTTGACATTCATGTCGACTATTGCATTTTGGTGTCAAGGAGTCTTACCTTTGCAAATGATTGCCTTGTAGCAATTTAAAATTTTGAGCTTTAATTAATGAAAAGTTTTGCCTTCTATTAAAAGAGCTTTATGAACTAGCGAAAAGGTATAGAAATTTACATAAGTGCGTATCTATTTCTGGCTGGCGGTCTATTTATCTATCATCTAGCTATATTTGGCTTGGCAGACAGTGGGGCCTTTGGGATTCCATCCATGGTCTCTGCCTCAGAAGGGCGCTCTCCTCTCTCATAGGGATCTTGGCTCCTAGTGCTGAAGGCCTGATTAGATGCTTCCTGGGGAAGAGGAAGCTGTGTGTATTCATTGTCAACTCTGTCAGGGGCTTGCACTCAATGTTGTTTGATCCCAGATGTACTAGCCTGAGGAAGCTTTCCTTTTTTGCTTTTCCTCTTTCTAGTCTAAATGCATATCAGATAAAGGCAGTAAACTCTCCTAATCCTAATCAAATTATTTCCTCCCTTTCTTTGCCCTAGAATGCATATTTTATGTTCCCCAATATTCTCGACATTCTTTCAGTTCAGTGCATTTTTGCACAATAGCCCACCTATTTGACATTTTGGAGTGCACATTTATGCTTCTACTATTAATTTCCACCTCAGAAAGTTATTACATCACATGCAAATATTAACTGAAAAGACATGGCCCCAGCCCCGAGGTGCTGAGAATCTGGGAAATGTTTTTAGCAAAGAGGTGTGTTATCAGTTACAAAGGCCCCCTATTAATGGAGGAATCCATACATAGTGATAGGAGCTAATTGTGTGGCACACATGCTCAGTGTTTCTGGGATTCAGGGAAGGAGCATTCAGTCAGGGTTAACAGCACACCTGGAGGCTTCCCGGGTAGGTAATCCTCATGCAAAGGCCATGAAGAATAAATAAGATTGAGTGCTATCTAAATCATAATCAATACAGAATCACAGCTTCAGAGTAGAACAAGATTCAGAGTAGAAATTGGTGACTTTGGATTCAGAGATGTTTTGTCATTAGGAATGTGGGTAGATAGTCTTCCAATCTAAGGATTCAAACAGGCATGAATTCAGAGTGCACTTGAATTAGGTCTTAAGTAGGTATAATGAATACACCAATTATTTTCTTTTTGTAAACTAAATTAGTACACGTTCAACATTTCTTTATTAAAGTGCTTTTTTTTTTTTTTAAACGGAGTTCAGTCAACTGAGACTTTTTTTTTCCAGAAAGCTCTACTTTGCATAAAGCAGCTACATCATAAGGGGGAAAAAAAAAGATGGGAAAGAAAGCACTAGCTATGGTTAGGGAGAGAAATCGAGTGAGTGAAACTAAGGGCATGTGAAGAACAGTCAATATCTACCAACAGCGGCAAAACAGTTTCAATTTTCTGGATTATTAATTCAAATTCACACGCACATGCCAGTTAAAATTAAAGGCCTCTTTTTACTGCACTAGTTTAAATTAAAGATTATATTCTGCTCCACAAGTCTGAATTAAATTGCTTATTTTGCACACCAAGCTCTCATTTTAAAGCTAATAAAGAAAAGACATAGCATGTACGTGCAAGCTTGAGACAGGAAGGGTCTAAATTACTACACCTGTTTCACTTGGGAGCTACTTTATTAGTGTTACAAAACTTGGCTTTCAATTTGGCACTCAGAAGCACATTTAGAACAAGGATTTCTTTGTTTTGACAGAGAAGCCATGGTAAATGAATGACGTTTGAGCTAGGTGTGAAATGTGAAGGTACAAAATTAACTGGTAAGGTAATTACTGTTCTAATTCTGCATAAACAAGCGTTTTGAAAATCATTAATAGTTCAGGGAAATAATGTTAGTGATTAAATAAGGTGGCTTGCATCACTGAGCACAACTAAGCTCCTTTAATTACATTTGAAAGCAAGGGAAAGCAGCTAATTAAAATTAGCACAAGGTTCCTGAATGACCAGCACTGCACTGTTGCTCTAACCTGTATAATTGTGTGTTTATTAATATGTCTTTATTTTCCCTCTCGAGCATTTAACAAAATTATTTAAAATAACTAATAACCTTTAAGGAGTAAATGTGACTGAATTCAGTTATCAAAATGAATACTGCAGGTCTTGCTTGGGCCCACTATCAATTGCCTTTCCTAGTGCCCATTAACACTGGTGGGAGCTCCAGGGTTGAAACCCAGCAAAGCGATGCCAGGCACTTTGTGCCATTGGAGGGTTAGCATCCCTGGCAATGCTTTATGGGATCCTGGCTTGACCACTCATTGTCCCTTTTAGGGAAAGAACAATGTAATTTGGGTTTAAATGTCTCACTTGTTGACTGTTTTCAGAGCCATTCATTCATCCATGTATTTAACTCGTTCATTTGTTCATAAATGTCATTCCTCCAATAAAATTTATCAAGCTTTTAGTACTGTTCCTGGGGTTATAGAGATGAAAAAGACATGGTTCCAGGCAGAACCAACTATATAATTTGCAGGGCTAATGCAAAATGAAAATGTGGAGTCTCGCGCAAAAATCATCACGGATTTCATGACAGAGCATTAAGTCAAGTGCAGGGCCTGTTGAGAGTGGGGCCCTGTGCAACTGTACAAGAGTTGCACCAGTGAAGCTCAACTCAGTGAGCTCAAGTTGTAAGATTAATATCCAGGCAAATGGCGATAAGAAAATATGATTCCTGTATGCAGAAGTGCTTGTGGGCAGAGGAACGGTTGCCCAACCCTTGGAAAGGGTTCACATGTGTGCTGGATTATACAGATAACACCATGAGTCACTGCCTGCTTCCACTGAATACCCCAGCGTTTACCTGCTGGAACCAAAATTCAGTCCTTAAACCATAAGCTTCCCAAAGAGAGTAACCCCAGTTATTTAGATGGAGATAGAGATTAATAAAAGAATTTTAAAATGTGCTCAAAATGTGTTGACTGTTGAATAAACAGAATAAAATGACCTATTATGATAGCAGCTATTTTTTTTTTTAGTGTTTGTTATGTGCCGGGCACTGTTCTAAGTACAGTACAATAATGGTTTCACTTAACGTTCCAAGCAACTCTACAAGGTAACATCTTATGGAAAAACCCAAACTAACTTTTTGGCCAACTCAATACAATCATTATCCACATTTTACAAATGCCAAATTTGGGGAAGAGAATTTAAGAAGAAACTAAGTGACAGAGCTGTATTTGAACTCAAATGGTCTGACTCCACAGCCTGTGTTCTTAATCACCGTGCTGAAAGATGACAGGGGCAAGGATGATTGCTCTGTCTAGGTCCCCCTTTTCTGCATTTCAACTTGTGAGTATAGATAGACTTGGATTATTTGAGAATCTAAAATGTTTGTTGCATGTCAATCAAATAATTTTGGGGCTTCCCTGGTGGCGCAGTGGTTGAGAGTCCGCCTGCCGATGCAGGGGACACGGGTTCGTGCCCCGGTCCGGGAAGATCCCACATGCCGCGGAGCGGCTGGGCCCGTGAGCCATGGCCGCTGAGCCTGCACGTCCGGAGCCTGTGCTCCACAACGGGAGAGGCCACAGCAGTGAGAGGCCCGCGTACCGCAAAAAAAAAAAAAAAAAAAAAAAAAAAAAATTTTGGAGACATGAAATACAAGGGGGAAATTTCAATTATGTTTCAATTTAGGGAAAATAATTGTTGCTCTAGTGTTTGAATGGGAATTTATATATGAGTGGAAATTTATGTTAGTGTTGTCATCAGCCCCCTATGAAGTGGCCCAGTGGACATGGTAACTACTATCAGGTCCAACATCTCTGGGAGAGACCCAATGGTATTCAAGTTTCTTCTTGCCCTAAAAAAGGTCTAATCTCAGGTTGTATACCCCATGTAAGAGAAAGGCTGCAAAAATTTTAAAGGTTCTTTTGTGTTTTGAGAAATTTGAATTTACAATAAAATACTGATGTGATGTGTAAAGATGATCCCTCATTGTCACACTAGCCTCCAGAAATTTTTTTGAGAAGGAAGAATGGCTGTAGGACTTGATCTACTCTAAGACCACAAAGGAAGCCTGGAGGGGAATACTAAACATCTCCATATAACTGTTCTAAACAAGATTTGCAAGAAAGTCTTTCCTTGCCCTCTCCCTCCCTTTTGTGTGTGTGTAAAGGAGGTTGTTTCTTCATTCCCCTTCTGATTTTTTTTTTCTTTTAAATTCTACCAGATGTGAGAGGGAAACCAAATAATACAGCAGCACTCAACAAACTTTTATTTTCAAATTATTCCTTTTACGACCATCCGTTCTTGGCTTTTTCTCTGTAGATGCATGTGACCACAGGTCAGATGTATTGACGTAGTTGACCGCACAAGTTTTCATGCTTTTTGTCTGTGTGGCCTCATGTTTAACATGATGAACATTCATTCAGCAGGGTTAACCAAAGGAGCTGGGGATAACTGAGGCTGTCTAAAGGATTTCTTGGTGGTGTTTTGTTCTGTTGTAGCTGAATTTCATTTAGCAATGGCAATGAAGATCTAGCCGTTCTCTGATATTACAGTTGCATCATTTCATATTAAATGTTTTGTGGACTGGGACTGAAAAACCCTGAAACTACACCATTCACTTTATTTCCAAGTTACCCAAACCCAGAACAACAGATGATAAAGTTTTCTTACTTAACATATTTAGAAGTCTTAGCTATTTGCTTAACTGAAAATTAAAGCATCGGAAGTCATACAATTTTAAATGGGGAAGGGATCATTAGGCTAACAGATGCTTTTAAATTAAACGAAACATTGGAAGTGTTCATTGATAATCCCAACAATAATATACGCTCCACTTTTATATTTCATCCTGTTCTTAATCTACTGCTCAGAGGCCCTTAAGACTCACATTCATTTACTTTATTAATTTTAGTGATTTCTTGTATTGGACTTATCCAGTAACTGATCTGAGCATAATTATACTTCCACGTTATTTTCCCCAATGTTTTCCTAACCCACTGAATGTTGATGATTTCTCTGCAGTTCTTCTGAAAATGTACTTTCAAAGATATTCAGTATCTTCCTAACTGTTGAATCCAGTGTTTTTACTTACTCTTAGCTCTCCTTGACCTCCCTGCATCATTTGACATTGTTGAAAATTCCCTCTTTTCTTGAAAAATCCTTCTCCCATGGGTTCCACAAACTTCTCATGCCCTGGTTTGCCTTCTAGCTCTCTGACTTACTCTCCTTGATCTTGTTCATGGACTGCATCGTCTTTTCCAATTACTTGAATATAAACCATACCTCTAAGTTTAGTTTCTACATATAATTCTTTGCAATTTGCATTGGTTTTGCTAGCCACACTGGCAGTGTCCTGTGTGATTTTTAGGAAAATGTCTTTTCCTTTACATTACTTGTCATAGTTTGTAGTTCTTTGTGTGATTATTGATTTCTCAATAGATTGTTTGCCATGTGAATCCAGCATTTGTGTTTACTTTTCTCATCAGTTCCCACCTAGCATTTTGCACAGTGTTTGGAATGGAGAAAGCACTTGATAACTATTTGTTGAAAGAATAAGTGAATTAATGAATAAATGAGAAGTTTCTATGTCTCCATCTTGTCATTTCTCCTGTGCACTTGTTTTAGGTCTTCAGCTGCCCACTGGATGCCTATACTTTAGTGTCCCCTGTCACCTGAAATGCAACATGTCTAAAACCAAATGGTCATTATTTCCCAAACCATATCTGAATCCACTGTCAGTGACCCTATTACTTCCCCAGTTACGGAGATTCTAAATTATTGACTCACTCTTGACTCCTTTCTATTTGCCTTATATACATTTTCCTTCTATGCATTTCTATTTATTTTATGTACATTATCTCATTATTTCTGGTATGCTTTATCTCATGTTAGTTCCCATAACATACCTATGGGTTATACTGTATTTTTATATATATATATTAGGGTTCCCCTTTGAGGCGTAGATAAATTGTTTCATCAAATTCACATGACTACAAAGTGGTGGAGCTGGAATTTAAGACCAAGTATGTATATCAGAATTCAGAGCTTAGACTCAGAACTGCTTTTCATTTTTATTTACTACCTGGAAGTTTTCCTTTCCATTGCTACCACCCAATCCATTTCCTCATCCCCTTGAGCCTGCACTATTATAGATTTCTCAAAAAGTTTCTCTTTATTTCTTTCTTTCCTTGCTTTTTACAATGGCCTCAAAATACTATTGTCTACTCTAACTTTCCATGACTCAACAATGTCTCTGAAATAAGATCCATCTGCTAAACTTTATTTTAGGGTCCTCTCCAATCCCATCTTCAGCTAAATGTCTGTCCAGCTCTAAATACAGCCATAAATATATGCTACCTTCTGGCCAAGTGCACTTAACTGCTTCCCCTATTATGCAATCTGCTTTACCATTGCTGTCTTTTACACTCATGATCCATTTGCTGTTTTTTTTTTAAATTATTAATCTTATTCTAAGTCCAAGTCGTATCTTAGCTCCTCTGTGAAACTGTTCCCAATTGCTCCATTTGATAATAATCTCAGCTTCTTCTGAATTTCTTGAAATACGTATCTACAATATTTATTTGATATTTGTTTACTAAAATGCCTTATACATAGTTCCTAACAAATCCTTGTCAAATGAATGCATGTATTATTTTATTTATAAGTTTTCCTAGTGAGTCTGTAATGTTATAAAAGTTAGGGATCACATCTTATGCAAACCTGTAAACACTATCTTTGATTATGACTTAATCTAGGACCCCTGAATAACTAGGTATTTTATTCTACTTGTCTTGTAATTACTCTATTTTATGTGGAATACAAGCACAACTTACTTCCCTCTAATTAAATTTAACAAGGAATTATTGAGCACTTATTGTATGTTAAGCCCTGGGAACATAAAGATAAGTAAGACATGATTTCACAAAACCTAAATATCTCTTAGGGGGAAATAAAGACATTCAATTGACTATAAGGATGAGAAAAATTCTCATGGCATGATAGTGCTCTGGGAAGACAAAGAAGAAAGATATTATTTTTCTCTGGGATGGTAGTAGTCAGAAGTCTTTACAAAGAAGGAAACTTTTGACTTGGGCATTGAAAAGGAATACTATTTCATGAGGTGAGGAATAGAAGGAAAAGCATTCCAGACAGAAGAAACATCATAAGCGAAGGCTCAGGGATGTGATGGGGTGTGCACATTTAGCAAGTAGCACAGAATGGCCTGAGCTTGAGGGTGAGTAGAGGAGGTGAGACTGGAGCCAGTTTATACAGGGTCTTGAATGTCCTGTAAAGGCTCTGAAGTTTACCTGAGAGACAAAGGGAAGCCATCAGAGGTTTGGGAACTGCAAATAGCGTAGCTAGATCCATGCTTTTGAAAGAAATTCTGTTTGTAATGTGGCAAATGGTTTCATATGCAGGAGCCTAGGAGCAGGGAACCCAGCATGAGGTCAATTTTAAACTTGAGCAATAAATGTTGGGCACTTAAATTAGGGATATGATGGTAAGATGGATTCCCAACACATTTCAGAGATAGACTACTTAGATTCCAAAGATGATACATCAATTGACAATGTATATTGTCAATTACTGTTGTATATATATTGTCAAATATTGTATTATATTGTCAGTTATTCTTTGCCCTCATCGTAATGATTTGCAGGGTTGTATTCACCCACCATCCTCAGCTTCTCTTATGTCCAAGAGTACCTCATTATTTCTAAGTTTGAGGGAGGCGCTACAGGATAGAGAAAAAGAACACAATTCAGTGGACCAAAATAAGGATAAAGCTGAAACCTTTTCTCTTTAGCTCTATATTTTAATCAATTCTACAGTTGAACAAAAAGAACCACCATAATAAATTATGGGATATCTCCCACTAGGGTCTCTCGTTGCATTTCAGAGAGTTCTATGTCTCAAATTTGTAGGTAGGTCGGGTTTTATCCAGTGAAATGTTTTTGATAATTCACGGTCAATCGTGTGGATGTAATTTTCACTTGTGTGACAACAGTGGAAGGTTCACATTCCCGTAACGAGCAGTGGGGATTGAGGAGGAAAGAGTGGGAGTGGAAAGCTGGGAACAGAGTTTGATTTGGTGTTGTAGCCATCTTGACACTTCCCACCTCTGGGTACTTAGTTTATTTTAAATCTCAGTGTCTCATTCCATTAGTGTTTTGCTTTTGTAAAAAGGTGCAGACTCCTTAACCTGTTCTCCATTTCAACGATGTTCTGCTCAAGAACACAGAGCCAGCAAATTACTTAAAACAGCAAAGTGTCATGATTCAATAGTCATAACTTTTCTTCTTATTAATAATGGTTTCCCCTCTGAATCATATCTACATGTCAATCACATCAATAGACTACAAAAATGCTGTTTGGCAACGTTACAAAACACAGACATCTTGGAACCTGTTACTTTCTATTTTTTAAACCTTTAATACTGAGCTAAAATTGATAATAAATCTAAAAAATAATCAATAAAGATATATTACATTCTGTTAAAAATTTAGTGTAAATCTTTCAGCCTTTACAAATTATGACATTATGGTGGTGTATACAGGTGAATTGTAAATTAGGTGTTTTTAAAACACATATGTTTTTAATTAATGCATGATATAATACAACAATAAATACAACCAAAAATAAAATGCTAATTTATATTTTATATTTAGATATAATCAAGTCAGGTTAAAACAGACACTTGATGTTTCCCACATTGATTCAGCATTTATATCTCAGATGCAAAAGGATCCAATGAATAATAATTTACATATATATACATTTTAAACAGTAAAAATAGATGGAATCATACACAGGTTTGTATGGGAAGATAGTGGAATACTAGAAAGCAGTTCAATTGTGAGATGTAAAAACTTAGGAAATTGATATGCAATTTAAGAAAGATGTAAATTATAGCTCCGATTAACTTATGCAGTAAGTATTTGAGAGTCTGTATTAGTATATCCTATGCATTCTGTGTTCTTTATCAGTAACCTTCATATTTTTCAAAATTAATAGGGACTTAAAATATCTATCCTGGCTTGAAAGATTTTTGTCTCTGTTACTGTTAGGGTAGGTCTGGAATGGTGTTGGTTGACCTTACATCTCTTTCTGTTGGTGACCTGATTTTTCAGGTATGAACTGCTCTGATTAATAAACTCACACAGCAGCAAGGACAGGTGATAATGAAAATGAATTCTGGCATTGCCCTGACTGTGTGACCTTAGGCAAGAAATCTGACCTTTCTTTACCTTGGTTTTCTTATCTGTAAAATAGAAATCAGACCATTAGGGTTAAAAGACACCATCTATATGACGACAAAATAACATTGTGCCTGGTACATAGTAACTCTCCATAAGTGGTAGCTATTGTTATCATTATGACCTGGAATTCCACCTCCTTCTTTACTCTGACTTTACCTTGGGTTACTTCCTGATTTTGAGAACCTAGAAAAGGATTTGCTTTCTGTTGGCTGAATCTGTTTCATCTCATTTTTGCCTTTTAATTCTGACTTGGTAGTTTACATTGTTGTCCTATTGTCCCTTTTGCTTTGCCTTTTGACCATGCGCCCACTGACCCAAGATTTGGATGAATTCAGTTTCATAGGAGCTCAGAACTGTCTTCTCTTTTTCGGACTCATTGGACCTACTCTCTTCCAGTTGTAGCAACTCCAAATCCCATATTCATCTTGCACTCCTTGCCTTCTCTCTCTTCCCACATCAATTCATCTTCAAGTTCAGACAATTCTTTATTACATCTTTTACATCTGTCACTTCCTTTCTGATCTCATTGTTACCATTCCATTACAGTTTCACACTATTCCACAGGTGTGCTCCCTCCCTCTTCCTACTTCTCTTGTACACAGGTACTACCTCAATCTTTCCAAAGTGCTGCTTTTCATTTATCACTCTCACTCCCACACCCCTTTCAGAAAACATTGCCTACTGAAGTACAGAGACACTTTATCTGACACTTAAGACTTTAATTTCACTTCTCATCACTACCTTACATTCATTCATCAAATATTTATTTTATGCCACATTCCATAACAGGCAGTGTGGATACAATGATTTAAGAATAATTAAACAAAGTCTCTGCCCTCAGGAAGCTTATAGTTTAGTGAGGAGATTAAAAAAAAGGCTTCCTCTTGATATCACATATGTTCCTATTTCTGTGCTTAAAGGACCCTCCCTTCCTCTCCATTGATCCTAGTCCTTGCTTTCCTTCAAGTCTTCCTGAAAGTTTTTCTTTCTAGAAGCATCTTTGAAAGGATGGAAGTTGTGAGAGCCTAATTCACTGCTGGCTTCAGGAAATGCTGCTGCTGGTTGCATTCACTTTTGCTCTCTAACTCATTACACTGTCCTCCCCAAAATACTGGGTAAAACCACCAAGCATCTCTCTTCCCATCTTCTAAGACAGATCTTCCAATCTATTATTTTTACAGAATCTCCTGGGGGAAAAGAAGGAAAAGACACTATAAACAACTTGATTTCTGAATGTCTTTTCTGCTTGATTTCTTTGGATTTACTTTTGTTTATTTTAGGTCCTAAGAACATGGGTAAAAGCTACTTATGATTCTCTGACATTCAGCTCAAGTTTCCTGTATGAGTCAAAACAAACTAGAAGTTTAAACAGTTATTGGACCCTGGAACATTTAGTGAACAAATTTTATACATAAGAACTCTGCTGGTTTTTATGGGAGGATCCCGAGATAAATGAGAGGTGGTTTCTAGCTCCTGTCCTTCTAGAGTTGTCAGGGGGTAGATATTAATTTTATCAGGAAGACATAGGAAAACAACCAGTGCCACTGTGAATTCTGTCTCCCAAACACTTCTTAATAACCATTCACTTAATATCCATTCACAATTCACATGCATCATTATTGCCTAGGTCATGGCTCATGTTTGTTCTTAACTTGTCTCTCAACCTCAGTCTCTCATATTCTCTCCTCCCCCAATGAGAAGGATTTTTAGAAAATAAAATTGTATCACCTCTACTGTGCCATTATCCTCTTTCAAAATCTTACTGTGACTACCCATTTCTCTTAGAATAATATTCAAACTCTTTACCCTGGCTTGCTAGTTCTTTCAAAATTTGCTTCCCTAGCATTATGTTTTTATTTTTTCATTCAATAAATATTTACTGATATTTACTATGTGTCAGGCAATATTCTAAATGCTACATATACAATGGGTCTCTAAATTTGAAGCCTCCACTTTCAGGAGGAGTTGAAAAAATAAATAATTAAACAAAGGATTAGGATAATTTCAGAAAAAGTTGTTTCTGTGAAAAATAATTTGAAAACTTTGAAAAGATTCAACAGAAACTGCTAAAAATTAGTTGTCAAATCAGGTGTAGATAAGACAGCTATAAAGTTTTGGGAGAATTCTATAAGAATCTGCATTCAAATTACTTCAAAATGTCTTTAAGTTCTTTCTCTACCCTGAAAAATATCTAAACAGGAAATTGTAGATGATGTATTACAGGTATGGTTTATGCAACAGAAAGAAAATAAGATGCCAGTGAGAGGGTTCATTCTTAAAGAAAAGGCCTTATCTCTATCTCAAATGATTGATAGATGAACATGTGTTTATGGTGTAAGTTAAAAAATTGTTGAGGGTTTTTGATATTACATTTTATGTTTCTTCACTTAAATACCATTTTTAATCAACTGATCAAATGCAGATTACAAATCTTTTTTTTTTATTGAAGTATAATTTACAATGTTGTGTTAGTTTCTGGTGTACAGAAAGTGATTCAGTTATATATATATTTTTTCATATTTTTTCCATTTTAGTTTATCACAAAGATTCCAAATCTTAATGGATAATGAGCTTCTACTGTACTGACAAAAGCTATGAAAAATAAGACAAGCTAATGTTGTGGAGGGCAACATGGGGTGTGGGTTATGGGGCAGTGTTAGCTTGGGTGATCAGTACAGGCATTCTTTTTGGCACTGCCTTTGTAAACTTTAGCTTCTCTTTCAGGTGCTTTCACATGCTGTGCTCACTCTCGTGTTCCTTAATCTTCACACATGCTATTCTTCTGCCTTGATTATTTCAATCAATTTCTACTCTTCTCTCTTTTCCCTGGCTGGTACCTATGTTCCATTAGGTCAAACTGAGATATCTCATTCTCCTAAAAGCCTTTGCTGTCTTCCCCAAGTCTGGATTAGGTGTCCCTCCTATGTGGTTCCTCTACTCTGTCCCACATGTAATAATTGCCTGTCTTCCCTGACACACGAAGCTTTGCAAGGACCATGGTCTTGGTGTATTTTATTTTCTCCTATTTCCCTGTTACCTCGCATGGTGCTGGCTATATAATGCTTGTCAAAGACATATTCATTGAAAGAATGCATGTGTCATAACAAATGAGTAAGTTCGGGATGAAAGAAGAGGAGGACCTACACAGTTAAGTGAATAGCATGAGCAAATATTTCAAATTTCTGAAGAATTTTGTGCAACATAGAAGAGGATCCCTATAATGCTTTTGAAGGAACCCTTAAGCATGTTACAACCTCACAGTGAAGGGGCTATACTAAGTATACTATCTATATACAATTGGGATTTCTTTTTCCTGGGGTGAGGTCAACAGTAGTCAAGGGGACAGTAGTGAATACATGGCAAAGGGGTAGATATTAATTACTATGAAGAGGAAATCTCTTATCCTGGTTGTTTATAACCATTGTTGCCCGGAAGAAAGCTTGGCACTAGAGTTACTGATTTGTTTTTAGGGGGGGAAAATTTCTATACACCACCAAATATTTTTAGGCAAAACAGGCCATTTAGTTACTCTAAAATACATACTATGAAGTGCCAAAATTTCAGATTTTAATTTTTTAACTTGGATATTATAAAGGCTAATCAGCTGACCTACCTCTGTAAACTGCAGGAATAGTGAAAGAATGTCCAGAACTCAATAAAGATTTTGATTAGTTGAGAAGAGAGGTAAAAAGTGTAGGTTTATAAATATACTCATATGGGTAAAAACACAAACTATTAATAACAAAATAGGAAGAAAATATTTTTTAAACTATGCCATAAAACTATTCATTATACATTGGAATTTAGTATAAAATGGAGCAACTAGAAACTTCTATCTGAAGGGATTCATTTACTGAAGTACTAATGCAAACTAAGAAGAAGCCATCTCATCTCTAAGAGTACCTCTCAGCATGAGTCCTCAGGGGAAGCGTTAGATCAAGATTCCAATTTGTTATCTACAATTCATTTCCATGCCCATCTCATTGTACCCCAGGATCATCTGTATAGCACATGTAAAAGTCATTTTATCCTTCATCTGCTAGCACCACATAAAACGGGGCATTTCTAAACCAACAAGATGCCCTGTGATCTTATACATGTATGCTAAAAGTGGATGTTTTCTTGCTGTGATGTTTTTAATTTGGTTTACAGACAATTTATAAAGCTTTTTGTTAGTGGACATGGCCACAAAAGCAGATTTTTTCAGGCCTCTGGAGTCAATTGGTTTTAAAAAAATGCAGACACATATTTTGTATTATTTGGAGCTATAGTTCGGCAGGATGCAAGATATATAAGTTTGTATCCCCCTAGACTTGAGAAAAAGGTCTTAGAGAAAGCACTCTCAGCTGGTATATGGAGAGATACAGGGAAGATCAGGTACCTTTTTAATGTGTTTTTTTTTTTTTTCCCACTAAAGGCCTGATGTTAGAGGACGTTGACTAGTGACAAACAGTGCAATTTTCTTTGTATGTGAACTAGAGCATTTCAGCTAAGTTTAAAGGAGCTTACAGGTAAGATGTCTTGGCAAGGGTTTCTCCCCTGAAAGAATACAACTTAATAAATGTGCAGTGGCTCTGCTTGGACCCCCTACCTGTCTACAAATACAAAATCATTGTCTGCTGCCTTAAACTCATGCCTCTTGCACGCATGAACTGTCCCCCTCTGAGGTTTACTGCAGTGTATTTCATTAGAACCTCTCATGGCATTGTGAACCTGATTGTAATGAATGGGTTGAACTCTGAAAGCACTGGGCACTGACCTGCCATCTGCTGATATCCTAAATCAGGCCATTAGAGGATTCCACAAGAAAGAGCATGCTGTTTATAGGTTAATTTATCTCTCATTTGGTTGAACTAGATGTGTGTTTATAAAGGTCCTCTAATTGAATCTTATAGGTGCCACAGAGATCTTTCCATTTTAAGGAAGTCTTTGGGAATAAATGCAGTCAGTTCTCAATTATCTATGGTAATGGGGACTTGGCCAGCATGGATGAGCATAAGACAGAGGCAGTTCTCTATCCTCATTTATGTGATTATTTTTAATACTTCATCCCTATCAAATATTGAGTATAACTGCTGCAATGGCTGATCTTGGTCACTTTCCTATTTATTTTGGCTGATAACCGTCCCATCAAAATGCTATAAACAACAACAGAAAAAAAACAGCCCACCGATGACCATGTGTATCCCTTTGAAACACGAAGGAGTGTAGAGATACTGATGGAGACAGATGTAGGAACTCACTTGATAAATGACACAGTGCCATGAGAAGAGTAAGGCTTTCCTAGTCATCTATAACATACATATGTCCTGGTGGCCTGAGACAGAACAATAATAACGATAGTGATGGTGACAGTGTCTATTCATTGAGCACTTAACTCCATGCCAAGGCCTGGACTAAACATTCACATTTATTTGCTTAATCTTCACAACAAATCAATGAAGTTATTGTTACCCCTATGTTTTATTTATTTATTTTTGGTTGCGTTGGGTCTTCGTTGCTGCGTGTGGGCTTTCTCTAGTTGCGGTGAGCAGGGTCTACTCTTTGTTGCGGTACGCAGGCTTCTCATTGCGGTGGCTTCTCTTGTTGAGGAGCTCGGGCTCTAGACACAAGAGCTCAGTAGTTGTGGCTCGTGGGCTCTAGAGTGGAGGCTCAGCAGTTGTGGCGCACAGGCTCAGTTGCTCCACGACATGTGGGATCTTCCCGGACCAGGGCTCGAACCCACGTCCGCTGCATTAGCAGGCGGACTTTTAACCACTGCACCACCAGGGAAGCCCATCCCTATGTTTTAAATGAGGAAACTGAAGCTTAACAGAAATTAAATACTCACCTTGCATTCAGTGCTAGTGAGGACCATGTGGGGACGGCAAGTAAGGTATGTCTGACCCCTGAGCTCTCCTCTGCTTCCAGAATTGGCACTCCCACCATGCCTCGCCTCATGTGAGGCTCCCAAGAATCCACCACAATGCCCGGGGCACCTGCTTGTTTACCATCCTCTTGGCAAGCACCCATCCTTGATTCAACAACTGTTAGAGGTTGGTTACCTCTCGTGTACAGGTTTCTGGTACTGAAATATCATGAAATGCTGTTGGTGCGTGAGATGACCCCTTTTTACAAACAGTGATCACCTATACTCTACAGTCTGGGAAACCTTCTCTGCTTTAATTGGACGCTTTTTAAATTCTCTACTTGATTTTGCCCCCTTTTGCCAGAGCAAACATATAAATGCTTCATTTTTTCCTTTTTATGTTTCAACTACATGGAACACCCGTGTCAATATATTACTAAATCATTGTTATGAATAAAGAGCATACTAATCGCCTGGAATGCCTACTCCTTGATATGTTGTTGTCCTTGTACACTTTGCAGCAGTCAATTTCTAAATATTTGAAGGTTTGTGCTTCCAGTACTTAGTTAATTCATTTATCACCTACCTTTGAGGGGTAATTGTGGGTGCATAATTTTAGCAACATCATCATGCCTGTTGATATAATCCAGAGCCACTACAGTGGTGCAGCCTCTGATTATATGTTCAGTTAACTGCCACATGTTGTCGGTACCTCTCATCCACCAGGTTTTCTTCTGTTGGATACTTATAATAATTTATAACAAAAATAGTCCTGCCAGGAATTGTCACGGCAACCCCACGGCCTCATAAAATCACACATACAAGTGACACGTAGCTTTATTTTCTAGTCTGCATTTTTGTCAATGAAATCTTGGGGTCAGGCTGCCTGATTTCTGGTCTGAGCTCCACGTGACTTTGGGCAAGTCATTAATGTTTCCCAGGAACTACTTCATTTAGGTATGAAATGAATATGAAAGTGTTTGGCTTGCCTAACTTCACAAGATTATCGTGAGGTTCAGTGGGAATCATATTTGAATGCACTCGGAAACAGGTAAAGCAGGGGCAAGATGGGACATGCGATTACTCTTAGTCTTGATACTTATTTTCCTGATGTTATATTCATACACACTAAGAAACAGTTTTACTTTCTATGTTATATTTGTGCTATTGAACAATTTTTATCTGTATGTTCATAGTAGAAAAAACAGTTATTTTCACATTTTTTACTATATGTAAACTATCTAAAGGCACAAAATTTCATTCTTCTTTCTTTCCTCTTTGAAACCTACACCTGGGAAGTGTTGTAGCTTCAAGTGCCTCTGTTCGGTGGCTTGGTGGTTGTTTGGTTTGAGGAATGTACATTGTTGGCATTAACTATGCACTTTCTATGGTCTTTATGTATTAGGCTTGGGAAATTAGAGCTTTCCAGTGCCGTGTGGTACTTTGTCATGGAGGCAATGGTGTTACAATAATACCTTTGAGTCTACACAGGGACATTGGAGAAGAACAAATTATAACCATGCACCTAGGACTACAAAGGCCTCCATTGTGATAATATCACCTGCATCCCCAGAATAGCCCTGCTCCACTTTTCCATTTTGCTGATGTTGTCATTTGGTTTCGATCAGTTTTTTTGTTTGTTTTGTTTTTTATTTTTAGTGAAGACATTAGTGCCAAATATGAAACTAATATCCATGTATCCAACCGTCCAAGAGGAAGAGGAATACAAAGGAACAGGGATGCAACTGGATTATAAGATGACTTGTGGGAGTTTAAAAACAGCATCATCTGCAGGTGAACAAATTAGGGAAAGGTGCTATCTCTGTGAGGGAACAGACAATACCGGGGCCTTTAACTTGGAAAGAGTCTGGGCTTGTTTCAGCTGCCACTCGCTGCCTTTGTGCAGAGTGCAAACTGCATAGTGACACATTCATTGTAAACCTGTACCTAAGGGGCTAGGAGCTCATTTGCCATTGAATGGAGCACAAACAGACCTCATCCCACCATGTGGACCAGTAGAGTGATGACTCTGGGTCCTGGCTTTCGGAGAAGGGGAGAAGCAAAACAGGTGACGTCCTTTATTGCTGAAAAATCAGACATCACTGAGAGAGGAAGGTGGCATTTCTCTTAGTGGGAAGACAGAACCCCCAAGCTCCGATAAACATATACAGTAAGTCCCCTACATACGAATGAGTTCCATCCTGAGAGCACGTTCATAAGTCCAATTTGTTCGTAAGTCCAACAAAGTTAGCCTAGGTACCCAACTAACACAACTAGCTATTTAGTACTGTACTGTAATAGGTTTATGATACTTTTCACACAAATAATACATAAAAACAAACACCAAAAATAAAGAAAACATTTTTAATCTTACAGTACAGTACCTTGAAAAGTACAGTAGTACAGTACAATAGCTGGCATATAGGGGCTGGCATCGAGTGAACAGTCAAGAAGAGTTACTGACTGGAGGAGGGAGAGGAGGTGGGAGGCGGTAGAGCTGAAGGATCGTCAGCAATAGGGCACGGAGGGCAAGCTGCAATTTCACTCGCCTGACGTTGTGCCTGACGCTGATGGCACAGGTTCTGGTTCCTTGCTGGATTCAATTCTATCTACCCTATTGAAAAAATGATCCAGTGATGTCTGGGTAGTAGGTCTTTTTTATCTCATCATAGATAACACAGTAGCACTGGATTGCATTCTGAACGCTGCTGCAACCTTCACGTACCAGCTACATCACCACTGCTTTTACACTTGCTTCTGGACATCCTGGGCTTGAAATAAAGACATGTACTACTGTACTCTATACAGGACTGTACAGTAAAGTACACAAAAGCACAACCACTTGTAGAGGATGCACGCATGTGACAGTGTACACCAGACGTGTGAACTAACTTACGTGATTGGACGTTCGAACGCAAGTTAGCATCTTTGAAAGTTCGCGATTTGAGGGTTTGTGTGTAGGGGACTTGCTGTACCAGGCTGCCAAACGCCAGTGTCAAGTGGGCCTATAGAGTGGCTACTCTCAACACCAAGTTCCTTCCTCTCCACCTGTCTCCTACCTCACACGGATTCTCTGTTGCTCTTTTATGACATCTTTTTCTTTACCCTCGATCTGGCATTTTCATCTTAGTCAGGTCTTATCTGTGCAGGATTATGGGCAGGGAAAGGAGGTAGCTGAGTGGGTTTTGTCCTGGGGGGGTCCATCAATCTCTAGGGCATGGCTCTGAGTATATGAAGCCAAGTATCTCTGGAAATATAATGGTCGACATTAATCTATTCCATAAATATTAATCAGGTATCTACAATGTGCCAGGTCCCAGCAACACAGCAGTGATCAATTCAAGCTATTTTCTCTGCCTGAATATTTCCCCACGACCTGTCCAACTCCTCTTCCTTTTCTGTCAGGTCTCAATTGAAATGCCCTTTCTTCACCCTCCCAACCCAAACTCCTGTAAGTTTTAGGGGTCTTTAATACTGTCTTTCATATCATTCTCCACTTTTGCAGTTACTATTGCAATGGCATTCTTGCTTGCTAGACTCTAAGTTGCATGAGGTTAGGACCATGGATACTGCAGCTCTGGGGTCCAGCTGAGTGTCTGGTATGTAGTAGTCCCTCAAGCTGGTTGATGAATGAATGAATAAATGAATGAATGAAGGAACAACTACCAGGCATAAGGCCCAGTTAATGCATCTTTTGATAGACCTTTATGAAAACACTGTTATGCGTTTGAATGGGAGGTATCTATCTACTCTTAAAACCTAATGAGGTTTTAAAAAATTCCTGAAGTTCCCTGCTTAGGTTTTCTCTATAATCTCTGCCCAAGAGATCGTTTGAACAAGAGTATTTTAAATCAATATCAGAAAAAATGTCTTTTTGTCAGCTTTAACAATACTACAGCCATCTTATATGACAAAAGGGAATCTCATAATTTAGCTCATCAGGGTGATTTATAGAGGTCCCTCCGGGCCTTGGACTGGGACTGGTCTGTGGCCTGTTAGGAACCAGGCCGCACAGCCAGAGGGGAGCCGTGCGTGAACGAGCGTCTGTGCTTCCCATCGCTCCCATTACTGCCTGAACCATCCCTCTCACTGCTGCCCCCACCCCCCATGGAAAAATTGTTTTCCACGAAACCAGTCCTTGGTGCCAAAAAGGTTGGGGACCGCTGATTTAATATGACTAATTGTGGCCTGCTGCTGCAATAAGGCAATAGCGATAAATAACAATGCATTGGGATATTTTAATTGTAAAGCGGCCATTTCTATGGCCTTTGATTGATCATGGTGACTGTAACCATGACTGAAACCTTTCACTAAACTTTTTATATTTAATTTCTTGTTTTGAGTTAACATCGATATAAATCCTATTTCCATGAACAATACAACTGGCGCCCTTTCGAGGAGCACCTAAACTTCCTGGCACGGTGGCTGCTGAACAAGAAGTAAAAACTAACCTTTTCCCCAAGCAAATCAGAAAAAGAAAGGGCTTCAAAAAGCCTCCTCTGTCTGTCTTCCCTCCTAGCGAGTTCTCATCATGATTTGGGGGCCCCCAGTGAGTAAAAATATTCTAAAGACCCATAAAACATTATTTGACATGAAAGTTTTGCCTCGCCTATGAGCTGCTGCTAATGAATGACATATGATGCAAGAAGCAGCATGGCTGAAATATTTTTATTAATACTAATAATATTTTTGCTTATACAGCAACTTTTATTAGAGAAAACTGAGTTGGAAAGGAAGCTTTAAAGCCATAGTTGAGGTAAAATTACTGGCTCACAACTTTTTAGTCTTGCTACTGCTTCTCTCCCATGCTGGGGGCCGGGGGCTGAGTCAAAGCTCATGTCACTCACCTTAGAGAATTTCAGTCCAAAGATTCCTGGACCTACATAGAAGAAAAGTAAAGTTTTTGTTCCCTTGTCTGTTTTTTAAAGAGCAAGAAATAAGTCTTCCTTTCCTTACAGTGTGAAGTTAAGTCCCACTTGAGAGAAAGTAGTAACGAGAGTTGCTGTTGTTGGCTGCCAATGGCAGAGCACTTACTGTGTGCCTAGCTCTGTCTTAAGTGCTTACATGCACACATATAATTTCGACAACATCCTTGTGAAACTGGTGTGATTATACTTATTCTTTAGATGGGTGACTGAGACACAGAGAGGTTAAGCAACTATCCCTGCTTGCCCAGATGCCTGCTAGGAAATGTTCCCACCTGTGACGCCTCTGGGTTCCAGCCTGAAGAGAATAGAATAAGCTGGGCAACTGTTGGCACACGCTCATAAGAGCATCCTCTACGTGTGGCAGTTAATGCAAATTCCCTTGCCTTCTATTCCTTTGGTACCTGTACTTTCCTCAGTTCCCCACTAGACTGTAATCTCCGTGAGGATGAGGATTTGAGCTTGGGTTTATAAAACTTAGGTTTTTATAACTAAAAACCAGGACATATATTTTAATCAGGGCATAAGGTGTTTTCTCATGGGAACAATGATAAATGATTTTGAAATCAGGACCATTCTGGTATACTGGGGACATATGTCACCATAATTACCGTTGTCTCCCTTACCCATGAATTCACTTCTTGCTGTTTCAGTTACCTGTGGTCAACTGTGGTCTGAAAATATTAAATGGAAAGCTCCAGAAATACACAATTCATACATTATAAATTGTGTGGCCGTTCTGAATAGTGTAATGAAATGTCCTGCAGCCAGCACTGTTCCACTTGGGATGTGAATCATCCCTTTGTCCAGGGTATCCTTCCCATTAGTCTCTTAGTAGCCCTTGGTTATTAGATTGACTGGGTATCAGAGTGCTTGTGTTCAAGTAACCCTTATTTCACTTAATAATGACCCCAAAGTGCAAGAGTAGTGATGCTGGCAATTTGGATCTTCTCATACTGTGCCTAATTTATAAATTAAAATTTATCGTCAGCATGTATGTACAGGAAAAAACACAGTGTATATATAGTGTTTAGTACTACTTACAATTTCAGGTATCCACTGTGGGTCATGGAATACATCCTTCATGGATAAGGGGGGACTATAGTATTGTACTTTCTTTTATTGGAAGGGCCAAGAGGAGAGTAATCTGCTCTGTCATTTTTAGGCTAAATTTATAGGGTGTGTGCATTTTTGGTAGAGAATTGGGGCCTAGTACTCTGTGTTACATATTCAAAATGTCAGTATCATCACTCTTTATGGGATATTCATGCTCCAGGGAATTAGTTTCAATTAATACACAATACAGAATGTAGAATTACTTATTTTCATTCAAAAATATGCCTTTTAAGTTATACCTCTATGAAATGTTATTTATATCTGAGTCATGGCATCTAGGAAACCAAATAAACAATCTGAGAAGCTTGGAGACCATAGAATGAGGTCTCCAAGGCTATTGTTGACCCACAGAATTATTCCTAGTCCTTTAATCTGTAGAAAATATCTGCCTGGTGGCTTGAATTCTTGGGCCCGATGTACAGACTCTAATTCTCCACTGGACAGCCCTGAAGAGGTATTAAACTCTTTATTATTTAACCTTCCACTTTTTTATATTGTTATCAGAAACTTCCAAAGAAACCTGGGTCATTTCACCAACAAACCATCTCTTAATTTCTGTTTATGTTATAGAATAGTGTTTCTCTGACCGTATTTTAAGTAGTCGCCAGTCGCTTCATATGGCCTAATAACATTTGGAATGCATATTAACATCAGAGACACATTGCAAATCACCTTTTAGGTGGAGTAATTCCCGGACAGGGAGCCACAGATGGCAAGTCACTTCCATTTACATTGATTCTGTTACCTTCAACTTCAAAAGGTAACATTCTAGGTGGATCAGTGCAGTGTGGTACCAAAGGGGAAAGAATTGGGGTCTGAAATTCAGACAAAACCTAAGTTTAGCAACTCAGCTCTGTCAGTTTCTTAGCTTGACCTTGGTCAGCTCACTTAACGTCTTTGAACCCCAGCTTCCTTATAATAATAATAACTACCTGATAAAATAAGAGATAATGAACGTGAAAGTGCCTGAGAACTCTACTATGGTTTACACAATGTAGTTCGATATTTTGATTTACACTTAGTTTGGGAACAGTAATATGTAGGACACTTTAAAGTGCAAGTCACAAATAATCCAACACAACTGACTAAGGCATGATAACTTACTGGATTAAGTACAGTCAGTTCTGCTATAACATGACATATGCCTTTCTAAAACCCATACAGTAAAAGTTATGGATACAATAGCTGTCTAATCCAGCACTTCCAAACAGAAATATAATGCTAACCACAAATGTGAACTGCATATGTAATTTAAATTTTTCTATAGAGATGTTAAAAAAACAGGTGAACTTAATTTGATAGTACATTTTATTCAATCATATATCCTAAATATTATTATTTTAACATATAGTCAATATAAAATTTATTAATATCTATTTTACATTCTTTTTTTCTTTTTACCAAAAAGAGAATGTAAAAGATTGTATTTTATACTTATAGAACAGCTCAATTTAAATCAGCCATGTTTCAAGTAACCACATGTGGCTAGTGGCAACTGTATTGAAATGACAGCCTAAGACCTGGGTCATATGCTGTCCCTTCGAACAGGAGCTGGGGTTCAGTGCCCAGAATACATGGATGGAGAGCAGCAGGGACCAATGAATGGAAACTGGGGTTTATTTCTTAGAAAAGAGAGAATGGACCCTGAAGAAGCAAAATCATCTTTACCGTCATGATCATCATCGTCACCCTCACAAAATCTAACTTTCAAGGAATTAAAATTCCAAATCTCCAGGCCATTTTAAGCTATATTCCATTTAAATTAATTCTTTTGTTCAGTGAAAAGGTAGCAGTTGCACAGAGAGGGTGCTTGGCTGGGATTTAGGAGGTGGGATTTTTGGTTGACTTCTACTAGCTCTATCAGCTGTCTGACTCAGCTGGACAAAGTTCCTTGGTCTTCACTCTTCACCTATTATATTAAAGGGTTACAACAGGTGTTTTCTAAAGAGTTTTTCAATTCCAATTTAAAATCAACTTTATTGAGGTATAATTTATATATAATAAAATTACCGATTTAAATGTATATTTCAATAGTTTTTGACAAATTTAACACACCCAAGATACAGAAAATTTCCATCTTTGAGAACATTACTCTGTGCTCCTTCCCAGGCAATATTCTGTTGATAGATACTTAGGTTTTTTTCTAGTTTCTGGGTCAAGTAACTTAAGCATGGCTGAAGTCAGGGGTGAAATGGATTTGGGTAGATTTACTGGGTCATATGGTAAGTGTGTTTTTAATGTAAGAAGCTGTCAAGGACTTCCCTGGTGGCACAGTGGTTAAGAATCTGCCTTCCAATGCAGGGGACACAAGTTCAAGCCCTGGTCCGGGAAGATCCCACAGGCCACGGAGCAACTAAACCCATGCACCACAACTACTGAGCCTGTGCTCTAGAGCCCGTGAGTCACAACTACTAAAGCCCATATGCCTAGAGCCCATGCTCCGCAACAAGCCACCGCAATGAGAAGCCGGCACACCACAATGAAGAGTAGCCCCTGCTCGCTGCAGCTAGAGAAAGCCTGCGCACAGCAACGGAGACCCAACGCAGCCAAAATAAATAAATAAATAACTTTATATTAAAAAAAAAAAGCTGTCAAACTGTTCTATTTGTATCTCTTTATAGCAGCAATATATGAAAATGCCAGCTACTTCACACCCTTGCCAAGACTTGGTTTTGTCAGTCTCTTTAATTTTAACCATTCTAGTGTGTGTATAGTGGTATTTCATTGTGGTTTTAATTTGCATATTTCCCTGATGACTTAATGATGATAAACTTCTTTCCATGTGCTTATTAGCCATTTGTACAATCAACTTTTGTGACGTGCTTATTCAAATCTTTTGCCCATTTTTATAACTAAGTTGTTTTTCTTATTTGTCAGCTATAAAGCAAAAAATTTTTTGTCTGTACCTTGTATTTTATTTTCTTAATATGTTTAGAAGAGCAAAGACTTTTATTTTGAAGACCAATTTATCAATATTTTCTTCTATGACTCAAAGGTTTGGTGTCTTGATCTAAGAAATCTTTACCTACCCCAGGGAAGATTTTTTGTCCTACACTAATCTGAAAATTTTATTTAATAAAATTTTAGTTTCATTTTTTACATTTAGGTCTATTATCCATTTTGAGTTACTTTTGTGTATGGTGTAAGGTAAGGATGGAGACTGATTTTATTTCAAATGAATGTTCAACTATTCTATTGTTTTTTTATCTTTTCCCCATTAAATTATATGCAGCATATATATATATATAATTACTGTATGTAACAAGTAATTATATATATATAATATAATAAAATAAGAAGAGTGTATATATATATATAATCTATATATCTTCTGTGAAATGTTTACACCATAGATTATTATTTTTAACTTTGTGTCTCTTGTTTGAAGCACTTTGGGAATGAGAGAGCTGAGCATGAGTCTCTTTTCTGGATGCAGTAGTGAGGAATTAGGAGGAGAGCTATATGTCTGGAGCCTTGACTACTGATACCATCTCACATCTATGCTCAGGATAGAATGCTCTGAGGGTCTTATGTAGAAGCAACTACTAGTCAGACTCCACAGGTTTAGATTTCTGGTTATTCTTTCTCTCCTCCCCTCTGCATCCTCCCATCTACCCTGTTCACATGGCCACTGTGCCAGTTTCAAAACACTTTACCCCTCTGCTTCCATGGATCTGTCCCCAAATGTATAGTGCTTTATACACAAGTAAACTAGATCTGTAAGACTAGGATACTCTAAACTATTCATACTAGACTTGTAAGGAAGACAGTGTTTCTATCTTTAGTAGCCTTGAAAATAGTTTATATGTAACTCTGGGTAATGCATACTCCATGAGCTAGGATGTCACTTGTTTTGAAATGTCCTTGGCAGAAAGAATGTTAAACCGACCCCCTCTGTAACAACTTCATCAGTTTGTGTTTATTTTGCACTGGTTTGACCTGGTGCATTGCTCAGTTTGATTTCTTGTGGTGCTTGCTTCATTTTTGTTATCCTTCCATTACTTTTTAGCACCCCGTCCTTGACTTCATAATACTGGGAGAACCTGCCTGCAAATCTGCTTTTGGCCAAATACGGTATCTTCATCTCTGAGGTCACATTTCAGGCTTTTGTTCAGTCACAAGTTCTATTTGGATTTATCCTCGGTGTGTCTACTTGAATATTCAAAATGTCATCAGCTAGTCTAATTTGTTTTTTTTTAGCCATGTAAAAGACTGATTTGCTTTGACAGGTGTATCAAAAACAGAATTGGAGCTATTTTATCTGGACCTAATTAAACAACCTTCATTACCGGCAGATATATGTTTGTGACTTAAAATTAGCATGATTGGAATTAAAACTCAAAATATAAGGCATTGAATTCAGATATGGCTCATTTAAAAATAAATTCCATACATTTTAAATGCAGCAAGTCTGGCTTTTAAATATCCTATAGTGACAAATTCCATTTAGGGTTGTATGTGTGAGTGTGTGTGTGTGTGTGTGTGTGTGTGTGTGTGTGTGTGTATCTGTGTGTACACATGCACGCATGGCTGTGGCTGTAGATAATAGTAAAGATATGGCCCATATTTTTTGAACGGTTCCAGAGCAACATTCTGAATTATGAATCTTTAGTAAAATATTTTAAAAATCTCATTTCTTTTCCTCCCCTCCAACCCACAGGTGTTGAGTTCAGCTTTGAGGATTTTATGTAACTTTCTTTAGCCTCAAATGTTACCTTCTCTAATCAAATTATTTCCCTTCATCATTGTCGAGTTTCTGAGATTTTGTGATTGCTTTTTATTATACGTATCCTAATTGTGTACAGACGTATATATATCTATACACAGTGGAACCAGCTTAAAATGTTCTTCTACATATAACATTTAAAATAATATTAGATTTTTCTTATAGTATTTTATTTCCTTAACCTTTTGAGAAATGTTTTAAAAAATTTGTGTGTTTATACACACACACTATATACACACACACGTACAGACACACATATGTACATAAAATATTTTTGTAGTTGTAGTCGTGCATTCTGAATAATGATAGGAGCTTAGTAATTATCAAAGTATAAATTTTTGTCTTTCTTTAGACTTTTTGAGGGTTATTATACACTGAGATATAGGGGCCAGATTTTACCTTATGAAGAAAAATAAAAGGTTGAATAAAACATATTGACATTTCTGTTCAACATTAAGGCTGCAGGAATTATGGTGGATTCCTTTTCCTAACAAACATTAATATGAGATTCCTGGTGTGATGAAAACTGGATATCAAGAATCTAATCCCTCCCCTTGCCTTCGTGCATCAGAAGCCCTCTCCAAATTATTAAAATTCCAGGTCTTTTGTGATGCATTGTTGCAATTTTAACTGCTTTAAAATGCAAGCAAGAACACATCCTTAGTATGTATAGCCTCCTTTTGTACCTAAATTTTTTTTATAAAATATAAAATAAAGCATTTGTGCTTATCCATGTCCTTTTAGAAATTAGAATTTCCTGATGGTCCCTTCTTTTTTATGCTTTTCCGAATCAAAACAACTGTTCCTGTGTGTTTGTCACCTTTGGATTTGCTCAGCCCGTCGTTGCTTCTGATGAGCAGAGTCTAGTTCAACCATTGCTCCTGCTTCTGATATTTGTTCAGTCATTTCCCTTCAAGTAAAAGAGGTCCCTGACTCAACATGTGCTCAGTGGTAGGAACTGCTTTCATTTGTGTTCCAAGTGGAGTTATTCATTTTTCCCTGCACATTGTCACCATCTTTGAGTCCTTCTTGAGTCCCAGCTAGTGTATATCTGAACTTAGGTGGTTGGAATTTAATTTGGGAGCATCAGAATGAGCTACTTGGCCAAATTTGAAATGTTAAGTCCTTAGACTTATTTTCTCCTTTCTTATAGGCAGTTGTATCACCTTGTACAAAGATGGTACCATTGTGTCCTTCTTTTTCCTTAATGGAGTGAAGATGATAACAATATCTTTACCCAGGCTTATTGGGGGTTATCTGACAACTCCCTGAATTCTGGAGGAACCTCCAGAGAACTGGCCACATTCAGTGAGATGTTAGAAAAGTGATTTCTAGATGTTTGCCTTACCCATCACTGTGTGAACGGTTGCATGATTGTAAAATTATATCAGCCTTCCTTTGTCAAAGCCCATCACATCTCATAGCATTCAAAAATATGATTAATATTTTCAGTTTTTGAGATAGGCTAACAGTTTTGAATCTGAGCCTCCTAATATCCAGGCTTTGTGACCTTGAGCAAGTTACTTAATGTCTATAAGCTTCACTTTCCTTACCTGTAAAACCAGATAATTATAGTCCCTCATTCAGGAGAACAGAGGATAAATAAGGGGAGGAGAACATGGTGGTTGTGGGCACAGACACTGGGGCTAAATGGCCTACATTCAAGTGCATTCCTCCACTACTTGTCATGTGATTTGGGGCAAATCATTTAATCTTTCAATAGTTCAGTTTCATTTGAGAATGTTGATTGTAATAGCAGCCACTCACAAGGTTGTGAGGATTAAAGCACTTTTATACCTTTAAAGCACTAATAACCACCCCTGGAATATGGGAAGGGGTCTCATAGAGTCATTCATTCAACAAGTATTTGTGAGGTACCTACCATGTGGCACAAATTATTTTAGGTGCTGGAGACACAGAAGTGAACAGAAGTCCCTACCCCCTTTAGCTTTCATTCTAGTGGGTAGAAACAGACACACCATACAAAAAACAAATAAATAGATAACAAGAGGTATAGAGAAAAAAGAAGTAGAGAAAAAGGATAAGGAGGGTGACAGGTAGGGGTGCATTTTGAAATAGAATAGTCAAGGTAGGCTTACTTGGAAGATGTTATTTGAGCAAACACGTGAAGATGGGAGGCTCATGTCGTGTGGTCTAGGAAAGGCCACATGTGGCTCAAAACCCTTGGGCAGGAGACTCAGAGTAAGCAGAGGGTGACGATAGTGTGAGATGAGGCCAGAGAGAAGATAAGAGCCAGCTTGACAGTCTCACAGGCTACCATCAGGAGTTTGGCTTTTACTGTGAGTGAAAAGGAGAGTTGTGGAAGGGTTTCAAGCTGAAGAACGACATCATCTGACACATTCTATAAGGAACACCCTGACTGCTAAGTTTCGAGGGACCATAGGAAGCAAAGGTAAAAACACGGAGGACAGTTAAGGGCTACACCTATGAAACCAGATCAGGGATGAAGGTGTCTGGGATCACAGTGGTACTGGAGGAGGTGAGGAGATGTGAGCAGAATGTAGATACATTCTGAAAGTGTTGATGTTGGAATTTGCCGTTAACATTATTAAGTAAGATAATCCATAATGCCTTTGAAACATTGACTGCTGCAGAGTAAACATTTATTAACAGGTAAACTGGTATCAGTCTGAAATTTCCTTTGCAAATTTGTGAGGAAACTGAGGCTTCTTAAATGCCTCAGGAGGATTTAAATATGATGTCAGGAAGGACTTCACTCACATGTACAGAAAGCCTTGTGAAGCCCTGGGTTAATTAACTAAAGAAATTTGAATTCTACTTTTCTAAATCCTTTCATTTAGGAAACTACTTATGCAAAGGTTTCTTAGTTGAGTGATCGATCCATTAGATCAGGAGTAGGCAAACTACAGCCTGGGGGCCAAGTCTAGCCCACCTCCAGTATTTGTAAGTAAAGTTTTATTGGAACACACCAGGCTCATTTGTTAAGTATTGTCTATAGCTGTTTTTTTGTTTGATTTTTGTTTTTTTGTGGTACGCGGACCTCTCACTGCTGTGGCCTCTCCCGTTGCGGAGCACAGGCTCCGGACGTGCAGGCTCAGCGGCCATGGCTCACGGGCCCAGCCGCTCCACGGCATGTGGGATCTTCCCAGACTGGGGCACGAACCCGTGTCCCCTGCATCGGCAGGCGGTTTCTCAACCACTGCGCCACCAGGGAAGCCCTATAGCTCTTTTTACACAACAACAGACTTACGTAGTTGCGAAGCCTAAAATATTTATTCTCTAGCCCTTTACAGAAAGTGCCTTAGATGAACACTTATGTGTGACTCAGCATCATAAACACAGAATTATTATCGTTCAGGGCATAATTACAAAAGTATATAGTACTTAGCAGTGAATGAAGATACCCAAAGGTACTCATGAATATGTTTGTTTTGGAGGAGAAGTCCAAGTGTTAGAACAGTTTCTTAGGAAAGTTCTGTCAACATAATAGTACCATTTATCTATGCTTTCCTATGCTTCAGGTGACTGTCATAACCACTTCATATTCACTAGCTCATTTAAGCCTCACAACAATCATTAGGAAAGATAATAGTGTTAATCTTATTTTACAGATGAGAAAATCGAGGTACAGAGGTATAAATGACTCGCTTAGAGTTGCACTCTTGTGAAGTAGCAGAGCCAGGGATGCAAACATAGGCAGTTTGGCTTCAGAGACCATACTTTTCACCTCTGTGTTTTACATCTATTCAGGCAACTTTTTAATGGTTTCTTTGCTAGATGCTGTGTGTGTGTGTGTGTGTGTGTGTGTGTGTGTGTGTGTGTGTGTGTTGCTTCTCCCAGCAACAGATTCCTAAACTTGGCTATTGAACCTGATCTTGTGAGATTGCCCAATGCATGGATCATCTCTGTTTGTTATTTAAGTTGCTGCTGCACAATGATGCCATTCAGCTGCTGAGGGACAGAAAAAGGAGTGGAAAAGTTGCCACATCCCTAATTGTCCTCTTTCCTTTTCAGTCGATGGAATAACTGAACGACAGTGCCAATTTTGCTGCTTGTCTTGCTAAGTGTAAAGCTTCAAGGGATAATACAAAATTAATTTTCATATGTTTATGAGTTTGTTCAAGCTGAGGGGGTTCTTAACTCTTGAAATTTCAATGTTGGGCTGCTAAAAATGGATATAACTTTCTTTTAAATAACAGGCCATTTTAGAATAAGGTTATATCTGTCAGAAATGAAAATACCGTATTTATGCTTCATTGTAATCCATTCATTGCTTTAAGGGCTCTAGGTTCCCCAGGGAGCATTAAAAATCCAAATGATGTCCCTGAGTGCTGGGTTTTGCATTTGGACCTCTGATTTAGCTTACATATAAAAGCACAAGCTGTCTGACAATCACCTATTGACAACACGTTTGAAATGAAGCAGCTCAACTTCTGGCTACAGTCTACAGTAATTTTGGATCACACTGTTCCTTCCTTCCCACCATCCCGTGGCCTATTTTAGATTATAACATGAAAATAACTGTGTTTTCCTGCTAATTTCACCCATTTTTGGTTTACTGCCACTCTGAAGATGCAGCTGCCACAGATCAGAAGTTGCAAGCAAAGAGGGTGTTGTGGCTGTTCAAAAAGCCTTCTTATTCCTGGACCAGATGCCAGACCTCCCAGAGCTCATCCAATGGCAGAGTCTGATCCAGAGCCCATAGATGTGGCTTCTTGTCGTTTTTCTTTTGTTGAAACTTGTCGTTCTTTTTTAAACAGATTGAAATAAAAGAACTCACTAGTTTCTAGTGTTCTTGTAGATTAAGGGAAAATGAAACGGAAATAATGCCCCCCCACCCAGTTTTTTTTTTTTTTTACAAAAGGGTAGCCATTGTGCAGAATGGTGATAGGCGACAGAAGTGCTAATCTTTCTTTCTTTCTTCTTCCCTTTATTTCCTTCTTTCCTTCCTCCCTCCCTCCCTTCCTTCCTTCCTTCTTCTTTATGTCTTTGTTCTAACAAATAGTTATTGAATGCCTGCTATAACAGACTCTGTGGTAGACCCTGAAGACACAATTATAAACAAGACAAATGGAATTCATAGCCTTTATAAAATTTACTGGAAGAGACAGAAATACAACACATAATTAACAATAAATTATGCACATAATTATGTGATTACACTAGGTAAATTCTGTATAGAAAAAGCATAGAACATGATGGGGGAATGATGGGAGCTTTAGGCTGATGAGCAAGGGAGACTCACAGGGAGAGTGCCATGTAAACTGGCACTGGAGAGATGAATAGGAGAAGGCAAGAGAGGAGGTGCGGGCAAAGACATCCCTGGAAGATGAAGAAAGGCCTCTGCAAGGAAGGACTGAATGAAGGCAGAGTGGACTCAGAGCTCCTCGTGGGGAGCAGAGGGATATGAGATGAACCTGGAGAGGTAGTCAAGGGCCATAACATGCGGTGCCTAGTAGACATTGTTTACAATTCTGGACTCCATCCTAAGAGCAAGGGGAAGCAACAGAAGGACATAAGAAGGTAGTATCTGTGTACGTGTATTTGTGTAAATGGTTAGAGTGCAGTATTTGATGGCACTGTCCTATGTGTTTAAGAAGGTCGCAAAAAATTCCATTGTAATGCACATTCTCATGAGAAGCTTTATCCTTAAATACCTAATCCCGTTTCAGTATGGCAAAACTAAACATTTTCTGTGTCTTTCAAATCTTCAAAAGTCTCATGAATCATCATGAGTAATTTTAGAGATTGAGTTAGTGGGAACTGGATTCAGAAGACCCAATGAGTGGACAGGGTTTGGCTTACTGATTTTTGGTACACCTGAACTGGGGGAAACTTTGGGGAATTAGAAAAGGGTAGAGCAGAGTTCAAGAGTTCTTGGAAACTAGTCCTCTTTCTTTATTTGTTGTTTTGTTTTTCCAGTATGTCTGAGAACTGCAAATATTACAATGGATGACATTTAAATAATATTTGCCCTAGATCTGGACTTTCCTTACACAATGCACCAGACTGTCTGCTGGCAGCTCAATACCATTTCCCATCTTCTATGCACCATCAGAGTTGCAGGGGCTTTGAAGCATAAGAACTAAATTTCTTAGAATCTCTGCCAGCAGAAATCTGCTTTCGTTCCAACAGTGAAAGACACTTGCACAGGAGATGGAAGGCAAAAGAGAATCAGAAACCATCGCTGCTTCTGGGTAGCACTGGGTAGGTGTCAGAGTAGGGCAGATGGCAAAGCTAAAGTTTTGCCAGAGGTTTCTGGGTATTCTCTTGCAATTCCTCAGCACCGCTTAGGTGCCGGAGACAGCTGAGATCATCGGTGTCAGTTTCCTTAAATCTGTGCGTTTCCTGATATCCTAAATTTTTCTGGGTCTGTGCTCATACGATTGTCTCTGCTTAGATATATACTTCATCTTGTTCTCCTATTAAACCCATACATATCTTCCAAGATCCAGCTCAAAGATATCTTCTCCTTCTCCACTTTTTTTTTTCCCTCATGACTTTCTCCCCAACACCCCAGCTGAAATAAACCTCAATAGCAACTTATATGTACACCTAATACAAAATTATTCTACTGTTTCCTGTTTGTTTTGTTTTCTATCTTCACTAGATAGTAAGCTTTTTGAGGAATAAAACTCATTCTTTTTCTTTTAACCTCAAGAACTTAGAACTCAATAAATAATCATGGACTTGAAATGTTGACTTGAAAGCGACCATCACTTATGTGCCATGGGTGCAAAAGAATAGTTAGCAGAACCTCTAGAATATTTTTCATTAAAGACAAAAACTTTTCGAATTGATCTAATGCTTTATAAAGTAGCCTAGGGAAAACTTTGACTTTAGTCTTGTCCTGCAAAAAGAAGAAAACTACTAAAGGGATTTTCTTGCTTTTCAAACATTGATGTTTTGAACATGTATTTTTTTCAAGATATAAAAATGTAACTCCTGCTAAAGCCTTTGGGCATATGTACAGTTACAAATATAACATTAAAATACAAGTGTACATCATAAATTAATTGTATCATACAACACAGGGAAGGGAAGAGTGAGGACTGGCATACAGCTTGCAGTAGAAGCTTCTCATGGGTAGCCAGGGATATGGGGTTAGAGATGATAAAACAGAGCATGAGCAAGCAGTGAGGAACTTTATAGCAAACTAGGAATACACTGAGGAATAGCAATGTGAGGGCTTTGGCGTGTCATCTGGCAAAACAATCATACACAAACCTCCCAATCACAGCCATTGATAAATCCAAGTAGCAGTTTTAGATCTTGAGTCCTGATGAGGTCGGCATAGACACAAAGGGTGGGCTAAATGACAAAATCTTTGTGCTAATACTCAACACCAAGGGGACTAAATTCTTAATTTTCGTGAGTCTCTGGCTCGGTGTGGAATTTTGAGCAAGTTATTCAATACCTTTTGACCTCAGGTACCTCATCCATTTATGGGGATAACAATGTGTTACTTTTACTTACTTCACAAGATTGTTTTGTTCTTTTCTTCTGGACATCTACATGTTCAGTTCCAGAGCTGACTCCAGGAAAGATTCTGAAGTAGAGAAGGTTTTTTCTTGGTAGCTTCCCATGGCCAAAGTCAGAACTTCATCCTCCCCTCTGATTCCTCATTCTACCATGGTTCCTCTTCCTAATGGATCCTGCTAGATAGCACAGTAATCGTTCTTTGAGTTATACGTAACACTTGCATAACAATTTATAATATATGTGAGGATTTATTTTACCCTTAAGACAGCTTTGGGAGATAGTAATTATTATAATCCACATTTTTATATACTAGAAAACAGAGATACAGGTAGATGTTAAAAATCTTGCTCAGAAACATAGACTGAATAAGTGGTATATCTGTATTTGGAACCCAAGAATTTTACTTAAAAAAAAAAAACCTAATACTTTTGAGGGATACATGAAATCCTTGAAGATTTTAAGGTTTTGGAACACAAATGAATGACCTTATGTAAGAGCTCCCTGGGGGTCCCTATTCATCTTGTCCATAGTTGAATTCCCAGCTCATAGCAAAGTGCCTCACATGCGGCAGTTACTATTTCAAAATAGCAATGAGTGAATAATAGTGAGTGAATGAATAGTATGATAAATGAATGAATGATAGTAGAATGGCATGATGGTATTGATCTATGTATCTATGTATTTATCACCTATCTATATATGTGTGTGTCTATATCTTGTATATATACATTTATGTATGTATATATATTTGTTTTGTTTTGTTCTGTTTTGTACAAAGGGATTGTCATCCTTTCATGGTATTCTTTACATTTTTATTGCTTTTCTATTCTATTTCTTTTCTTTACACAATGGAGAAAATTCTAGCTGGTCATCATTAGAGGATATTTTTAGATTTTTTTAAATAAACTTTTTACTTTGGAATAATTTTAGACATACAGAAAAGTTGCAAAGAGAATGAAGAGAGTTCCCATATACCCCTCACCCAGCTTCCCCTAATGTTCACATTCTACATACCAGGGTTCATTTGTTAAAGTTAAGAAAGTAACATTGATATATTACCATCAATTAAACTTCAGACTTTATTTAGATTTCACTAGTTTTTCTACAAATGTCCTTTTTCCATTCCAAGATCAAATTCAGGATACTACATTGCATTTACATGTCACATCTTAGTCTCCTCTGGTCTGTGACAGTTTCTCAGTCTTTCTTTGTTTTCAAGACCTTGATACTTTTGGAGATTACTGGTCAGTTATCTTGTAGAATGTCCCTTAATTTGGGTTTGTCTGATGTTTTTCTTCTGAGTAGACTGGGGTTATAACTTTTAGGAAAGAATACCACAAAGGTGAAGTGCTCTTCTTGTCACATCCTATCAGGGACACATGTTATCAACATAACTGATCACTGGTGACATTGATCTTGATCATCTGGCCCAGGTAATGTTTGGCAAATTTGTCCACTGTAAACTTACTCCCCACTCCTCCCCTGTACACTCTATTCTTGTGAAGAAAGTCACTAAATCCAGTCCAATTCAAGGGCAGGGAAGGTGGGGGATAGTGGGGAGAGGGCATTAAGAACCACCTTCTGGAGGGAAGAGTATCTATGTAAATTATAAAAATTCTTCTGTGAGGAAGGTTTCTCTCTTCTCATTTATTTATTCCTTCATTTATTTATAGCAATACTGGCTCATATATATTTATTTTATACTTTGAGTTATAATCTAATATGGCTACTTATTTTGTTGCTCAAATTGTTCCAGCTTTGATGGCCTTTTTTAAGATTTGCATTTTTAGGGTCTCTTACTAATGAAAAAGGCTCCTCCATACCAGTCCAATACCAAAAAATTGCTCGGCCCAGGTCTTAATCTCATGACCTTGAAGGCTCCTATTATATCCTTGTGTTGCAATTGGTTATAGATTTCTTCTCTGTGTGGTCAACAATTCACTGAAGTCAGTCACATCTCCCTTCTTCAAGACCACTGCTAATGGTCTCAAACCATGATGTGGGGTTCCTAAGGCTACTTTTGGAAAGCAAAAGTTGTAAAGGGCCAAGATCCTGACATTTCAGCACTTCAAAATGATCTTTGGGAATTTGGAGAGGAATGGGGGAGATAAAGTCACATGAGATTCCATTAACTATTCCCTTGGTGTCTTTGATTTCAGTAGCAATTGGAAGCTTAAGAGAGGTGATGAATTTGGTCCAGAGTGAGCTTAGTTGAGAAGGAAATGAAAACAGAGGTTTAACAGGAAGATTAGTGGACTTTCTACCTCTGGGCAATAAACGTCTGCTTTGGTCCTCGCTAATCAGTTTTCCACATGCCTCATGCCATTTGCTTTACTTAGGATGAGTTCTTAGAGCTCCATTAGGAGGTGTTCAAATCACTGTTTTAAACAGGCTTTTTTTTTTTTTTTTTCCTTTCCCAATGCCCTCCTTTTAACCCACTTCCTTTTTTCTAAATGTGCACACAGAAAGGTCTGGTCAAGGGGGAAATTATGCTGATTAGGAAGCATGGTCCAATTAAAGCAGACATGATGGGGATATTGCCTTAAAGTCCAAATATGTAACTCTAGGATAGAGAGGCCCCTTTAATACCTGCAATAAGAGTGTACAAATTTCATAGCTCATAGTTCAGGGCAAAGAGAATTGGCGTCTGATAAATTTGCATGTAAAAAACAATCAGAGCCAGCTAAATAATAATACATCTCTGGACAGGAAAGGAAAACTATGTGGTTTCCTTTAGCCCTGTGACATTTAGAAAACATTTACTATTTTTTAAAAGGCAGAAATAGGAAGATCAGACAAATGTAGGGGACAAATTGTCCTTAATTGTTTCCCTTCACACCTATAACCTCTTTCTTCCTTTCTTTCCCCTCTGCTCCCACTCAAACCTTAGCAGTTTTCTCATCCCCTTTTCCCTCTTTTTTTTTTTTTTTGCGGTACGCGGGCCTCTCACTGTTGTGGCTCTCCCGTCGTGGAGCACAGGCTCCGGACGCGGAGGCTCAGCGGCCATGGCTCACGGGCCCAGCTGCTCCGCTGCATGTGGGATCTTCCCAGACCGGGGCACGAACCCGTGTCCTCTGCATCGGCAGGCGGACTCTCAACCACTGTGCCACCAGGGAATCCCTCCCTCACTTTTTAATGAGCTTTTACACCATAAGGTCAGGATTCAAACAATGTTGTGAATCTAAAATTATTTCAGCTTTAGGAGATAGGAAAACAGCAGCTTAGGGGACAAAGGAGATTGCTCATTGTGAAATGGCCTTTGAAATGCTCCTCATACCCTCTGTTTAGTTTTGAGAAAGTTTCAGTTGTTGACAGATTATGTAATCTGTTCGCTCACCGATAATATTTTGGCACGGGGAGATTGTACAGGTACTTCAATTTTAGCCAGTCTCTAGTTAATAATCAATAGTCCTGTTGTCTAATGAAGTGATGGCCTTGACACCCTGGTATTTGTGCAGTGTTAAAACAACATTGATCGCTATCATTATCATACGCCCTTGATATACTGAATAAGGACGTAGATATCAATCTTGGAGCAAAGTAACATTTCATAAATCTTGTAGAAATAACCAGTATTGTCCAAACAGGCATATGCTTCTTGAGATAAATGTAACAGAGGAGTCTAAGACACAGATAACTGATAATTTATCTCTAAACTCAGATTGAAGAAAGACTCAAAAGTAGCATTTAGTATAAAAATTGTTTCTATAGGTGCCAAAGGAGACAAGGGAGGCTTTTGATTTTCTTTTTTATAGAAGATGGCAGTGGGAGGAGGACTCCTGTGGCATTCTGGGTGTGGAGGGTTGGAGGAAGAACTGAATAATTTCTCTTTGTTATCCTTTCTGAACTTCAGCTTAAATTTGGTGTTAATTTTTTTTTTTTTTTTTTTGCGGTACGCGGGCCTCTCATTGTTGTGGCCTCTCCCGTTGCGGAGCACAGGCCCCGGACGCTCAGGCTCAGCGGCCATGGCTCACGGGCCCAGCCGCTCTGCGGCATGTGGGATCTTCCCGGACCGGGGCACGAACCCGTGTCCCCTGCATCGGCAGGTGGACTCTCAACCACTGCGCCACCAGGGAAGCCCCCTGGTGTTAATTTTAAATCATGGAATTATACGGCAACAATTTTACAATGGAACTGGCTCTCTTCCAGTCAGGTTGAGGAACTGCATGAAAATGGATTTGTTTTTCCAACAGACTCTCTCTGTCAGAATCACAGATTTCAAAACTTTTCACTCAAATTTAATATTTAGTCTCTTTATAACTAGTCTCTTAATGGGGAAAAAACAATATTATTGTGATCATTCTGATTATCCTAGTATTAAGGGATTGAATTATTCCTTATTGCTAGATAACAAATGATACAAAATCAGAAATAATGGATCAAAATTTCATGATAAAATTTTTTCTTACATTGGTAACATTGCTCTTTTGAAACAACAGTCATGGTTCAGAGTGTCTGGTAAGCACCATCGTCACAAATATAGAGACATTTGTTTACAAAAGTAAACCTACACCCAATAATTCTGAGAATCAGGGTGTGAATAATCCATAGCAATTACTTTTCTGTTACAGAATTATCTCTGCACAGTCCATAGAATTCCAAAACGGGTAAACAAGAAGAAAAAATGCAACAATTTCTTGAAATCTGCTGAATTCTCAAAAGGTGAAATCCATTTAAAAGTGGCCAAAGAGAGCAGAAGCCTTAACCAGGATGCAGGCAGATGAAACACCAGGATGTTTTATAGTCATTAATTTAAGAATGCAAAGATGGTCTCCTATTTTTATTTTATATTCTTATTTCATTTAAATGTATATTTATTTTTTATTTTTACTTTATCTAAATGTATTTTTTGTCATTAATTGATGAATGTAAAGATGGCCTCCTACTTAAAAATAAACACCAGTTTTGTTTTTTAAGGTACAAAGAGGTCTTGTTCATGAAAAACCAGATGACTGTATATAACATTTGTGTCATATGTTATGTGCGTGTCACGTGTGTGGGTGTGTGGCTTTGTGTATTTCCACTCTATGCATATGCGTAGTTCTTGCCAGCGCTACTGTGGATATGCCCACCAAACAGAAAAATGTACCTCTTTGTAGGTTGAATGTGAAATAGATGTTTTATGAAACTAAGGGATTGAATTATTAATTCAATCCCTTATTTGATTTAATTAATTTAATTAATTTTATTTAACTATTAAATACTAAAATCTACTTAGATATGTACAGTATCTACAGATATTTAGTCTGGAGGGTAGTAATTCAAATTGACCTAAAAATATACAAGTCTACAGCAATTTTCTATTCTTTGGCTTCTTCTTCAAAGATTATTATTTTACAATTTTATTTACAAGATATTTTTGGATGTTACATTTCAAAAATTGAGTAGAAGGAATAAAAGGAGCACCAGCTCTTTCTGATAGCTTGTTCTCAGAAACACTGAGGCAGAGAATGAGAGGGACGTGTGTATCTCTATGCCCATGTATAGATATTCAGCTGTTCGTAGCCTGTTTGGGCCCTCATGCTTACTCAAAAACACTCATAAAGAAAACTGCTGATATTTGGACCTAAATAAGAGGGAGGGTGTGTGTGTAGGGGGGGTCATCCACATGACTAAACCCTGAAGCCTTTTTCAATAAATGATTCCCTTCCCTTAAACAAAAGAGGAGAGCTTCCAGCTGTGTCAAACCTTTATTCACTAATCTGTCAAAATGTAAATATTTTCACAAATATATTATTTACTAGGTAGGAAGCTTTTGGGGAGGTGGTGGGATAGTAGATGAACACAGATAAATGTGCCAGCAGTAAGAGCTTTATGACCACTCCAGACCCAACTGTCATTCCTTCGGTACTTCCTGTCAGTCCGACTAAATTCTGTCATCCCTCAACCTGGTTTAAATTAACAGGTAATTTGTAAATGTCACTTCAGGTTAGGGCGCTCATTTTGTTTCTACTCTACCAATGCAAAGTCTAGGACTAATTTTTCTTGTCTTCTTTTAATAGGATTTTCATTTATAAATAGAATTATGTTCTGAAAATAAATTACAGTAAGTGATGCACAGAACGGGTAGCAGCAGCGCTTTCATAGAATTTCAAGCACCTACATCAGAAGAGATTAATAAAAACACTTCAAAGGCTAAATTCTATTTAAGCAGAAGACAGCTTTTGGTTAATATTTAATCTGAGTAACTGAGATCTTGGTGGAAAATATAATTTTTTAATATCTAAATTAATTTTCAAAACAAAACCATTAATTTGGTTTGGAGAGTTTGTGCAGTGAGAAAGTTTTAGTAATATATTTGTAGAGGGAAAAGTTAATCAATTAATTTTGTGGTGAAAAAAATTAGCTTTTAATATTGTATTTGTTCTAAATGAATTTTTCTTATTTGATCAGGTGTGGTGCTTTAGGATTCTTCTTCCTAAGCCTTTTCCAACTCAGTAGGCAAAGGAGAAGGCTCTAGGGGAAGAATATTTTTTCTAATTACTCTTCCATGGCTGCCATGCACTTCACCTTGTTCTTTATGTAAAAAGTCTCGAGCTCAAACCCTGCACCCTGAAAGACTGCAAAGGTGGCTAATGGGGTTTATTGTGTGGAAGGCTTTTGGCATTGTCACTGAGCAGATCTGTTCCAATCATGGAATTTTTTGCAGAGAGGAAAGTGTGGTTGGAAGATGCAGTGGGGAATCTTGTTAGGTTGAAAGGGAAAATGAGAGATACTGCGAAGTCACATGACAAATATTCACCAAATGTTAATTGATTGTTTGAGTCAAACAATGCGTATGTGTACGTATATGGCTTGAATAAAGAAGTTCGTGCAACAGTCAGGTCAATCATTTGTGCCATATTCCCCGTTCTGTTGTTTACTAGCGTTGTGGCTTTAGACATGTCCTTTCTCCTTTCTGAGTTGGAAAATGCATTGTAAATTTAACATCTATGGCTTGTCCGATTCAGCAGGGATTTATGCAGTTGGAATATGCTGTCTGTGCTATAATCCTATTTTGTGATAGCTATCGGTGTAACCAAAACCACAGTCTTTACTACTCTCCTAACCAGAATTGGGTATAGCTGAACTGGGAAAGCTTTTGTCTTTCTTCTGTCTTGCAGCAGGCGCAGCACCATTTTAACAGGAAGAGAAAGGAAATCTTCAGTACTTTGGATCTAAAGTTAGTTTAACAGAAGCTCCAGGTTCAAACCAGCTACCACTCTGATACTGTGTTCTCCTACCTTCCTCTCTTCATTCTATTTTGCCAACACTCTTCTTGGATTATTCTACGTTGAGTGGGAGATGTGGAACCAAAAACCAATTGTTTTCCGTCTCAGCTTTCACCCAGTTTCTTCTCCACTTCTTTGCTACTGTGGTTCGATGAACAAGTGCATTGCAGACTTTTTAATTCCCTAAGGTGATTATCTCCTTATTTGACATAGATATTTAATAATTAAAGTCATACAATCACATTATAGAAATTGGGAAATGGGAAAATCATTACTTATAACCCCACCATTCTAATGCACTGTTGCCATATTTCCTTCAAGTATTTTTTCCTATATATCAGTTTTTAAATTCTAATGTAATTTTAATCAGTATACATATCATTCATAGTGTTTTTCTCTTAATGTATCATTTCCTTTTCCCATATTTACACATAGGTTTTATAATTATCAAATTTTCAAAAGAAAAGATCATTAATTAAAGGAAGCACAATCAAAACTCTGTAACAAATATCTGTATTCCACTCATCTTGTAATAGTGATTTAGAAGAGTTTATGTCTATTGCTTTTTGTTATTATAAATGAATTTTCCCCAAAGACAAAGGACTAGCATTTTATCTGAGCAAAAGTGCCACAAGGGGCATGTCTCCATTAGTTAAGTGCTGGGCCTCGGCAGGTTCCCACCTGGTAGAGGTGGAGCTCTGCTTTCCCTACCAAACACATCTCCCCCTTCTGTTTAAGCTTGTTTAGGTACATAAGGACTTCTCTTTCATAGATGATATATGTCATAAAATATTTGTCTATGACATAGTTCAGAAAAAACAGGAAGAGAAAGTGAGAGACAAACAGATAATGCTTTTTTCTTCTTGCCTTAAATAATTAGAGAAAAGAGTACCCTTTATAATGGACTATGTTAAAAGCATAAAAAAGTGCCACTTCTGCCCAGTTTTTTTTTTATTACTTTAATGAAATATTTAAACATTTTTACTTAAGGTCTTTCCCCTTGAGCCTTGTTTTTTGGGAAAATGATGTAGACTGTTAGGCTGCAGGGGCAGGAAGGTGTATTTTAAGTCTCTGAGTCATTATGTTAGCTTTTAACAAATTGCTATTAAGGAGCAGTGGATGAATTTTCTCTGGTATTTAAGAATGGAGAACTGCTTCCTCCCTCTTACATATATGCACGCATGTGCGTGTGCATGCGTGCATTCAATTCTTAATTGAATGATTTCATTCTAAATTCTTATTACAATTAGAAGCGTTATTGGAGGTGCTAGGTGACCCCCCCACACCTTTAAATAATTTGTCATCCTTTTTAAAATAATAACTGTTCTTCAGGTTTTCATTGAAACCATAGTTAAAACTAAAGCCCCAAAGGAAAAATTTAGCAAATTTAGCCAGTCCCAATGTTGCCATTACTTTATGTTAGCTTGTGGCAAATCATGTCCTTTTTTCCCCAACAGTATTCTCACTTGAAGCTAGAGGAAATAATTGGTAAGGTAGAGACATATCGTTACCAGTCAACTTCATGAAATTGACTTTAAAAGTCTTTGCAAAATATAAAGGGTATGTTTAAGAATAATATTAATTAGGTCTCAGTCAGTTTGCATGTGCTTTTTAAAAAACATGCAATAAAGAAAAAAAAAGAAGACCTGCTTCTTATTTACACAGCCTGGTACTTTGAAATTTCTCATGGCGGAAAGCAGTCCTTCATGTACATAACCTATGAATTATCCTTGAAATAAAATGTTTAATTACAGTTGACATTTCTGAACCCATTGCAGGTGGTGCCCATCTGAAGAGTGACATTGTTTACTACACTACAAGGCTCCAGGCCTAGTGTCAGAGATTATAAACCAATTTCCATCCCAGCTTTAATGTGGGTTTAATATCAGAAGAAGAACTTTACTGTGTAAATATTAAACATTTTGTTTAAATATTAAGTACCAAAGGTCTTTTCCTTTTGATTATTAAAACAGGAAGAGCCCCAACTTTGAAAGAGGTGCCTTGTTGTATTAAGAAAATGACTGGTTCTTTACCTTCAGGTTAATTATCACTGGCCAGAGAGGCGTGTTCAGGCAAAATGTCAGTTGTCTACACTGTGATTTTTGGTCATTAACTGGCAATAGCTGACTGGGAGTCTGCATTACTAATAATGAGCTTATTAAGAACTGCACATTTTCTCTTGCTCTTTATCTAAGAAATAGTCTGATAATACGTGACCAAAAATGTTGTCTCCTTGCTGGATGCAAGTAGAGCAGGATGGGGAATCTTAAGGAAGCGACCAATGAGTGACCCAACTGTAGCATTCATTGGGTTTGATCACCAAACTGCAAAGGAGGATCTTCTGAAGAGTTGACAAGAAGAGATGCATTGTGAAACATATGCTTGTTTGCCCACCTAAGATTGAAATTAAACCAGGGAAGTGGAAATTTATGAATACCTGTCCTACAGACAAATACTCAAGACAGTTGCAAACTCTCCTCTGAGAGATTACATCTTCCAAGTAATTGCAGTGGAAGCTACTATGAGAATATTTGCAATTCCTCTCCATTGTGGAAAAATGAGCTATACTTTTTATTCTGTGGTACACAAGGTTTGCTAGCTTTGTATCCTTTTTCTTGTGTATTTTCTTAGAATCCTTGGGTGGAACACTCTGCATCTGTTGGGCAACTATGAGACATACAGATGTTGCTCTTAAATTGATAGCTGTTGGATCTCTCTTATTGAAGTGTTTTATAAGAAGGCAAATAAACTCTGGTATAGGCTTTTGGTATTCAAATACATTCAACACTTCTAAATATGGAAGTGCCTTTAGAATTCTGTCTGAGAAAGACGATGAAACCAGACGAATCTTGTTAGGGGAATGTTTTAGAGCACAGTTCTTTTGATGAGAAAAGGGGCCTCTGTTGACTTTCTTCCTAGAGCTGTTGAACCTATAAATATTTACATACAGAGGGTTAAATGGTGACATTACAAAGCAGCTTATAGAACATGCATCAATTTACCAGTACCTCACAAGCACTTAAAAAAAAAAAACTTTTCAATTATTTAATCAATTAACCTATGTATATATTAAACATCTATTTTGTGCCTGGCATTGTGGTGAGCCTTCAGACGTTTAAGATACATCTGAAAAGTCAAGACTGTTTTACTTTGATTCAATTAGAAAAGTATTTTACATACTCAACTGTTCAATGGTAGGAAAACAATGGTTGGCTAGTTAGGTGTGATTAGACTTTACAAGACCTTAGTACCTAGAGAAAGTAGGCTAGCAGCAGTACTATCCTTGAACTGCATGTTTTAGGGAGACTTACATGACAGTAGTAAGAGGGACATTTGGGGAGGGAAGAGACTGGCATTGGAGAGTACTGCTGGAGGCTATGGCAATAATCTAATGGTAAATTTAAAAGAATTTAGGGTAGTGCAGTGACAATAAGAAAGGACAGGAAAGGTGGTTTGTAGAAAATTTTAAATTTGGTGGTTACTAGTAGCTCTTAAAAAATATGTTTCTCGGGTTTCCCTGGTGGCGCAGTGGTTAAGAGTCTGCCTGCCGATGCAGGGGACACGGGTTCGTGCCCCGGTCCGGAAGATCCCACATGCCGCGGAGCGGCTGGGGCCATGGCCGCTGAGCCTGCGCGTCCGGAGCCTGTGCTCCACAACAGGAAAGGCCACAACAGTGAGAGGCCCGCGTACCACAAAAAAAATAAAGAATAAAAAGTTTCTCTTGGCCAGATTACTGACACTCTGTGTGATTTCAGACTTTCTATACCTTCTGGCTTCGCTGCCCCTGGATTCAACATGACTAGAGCAGATGATCTAACTATCAGATAAGACTTTTAACAGGTTTTAAGCTTCCTAGGTGAAGGACTCTTCGGAATTAAAGGAAATTCTTTGTAAAATCCATAACTTAATTTTTTCTTCATTCCAACACCCCACAGGGTAGAGGGCAACTTTGAATCAAAACTCATACATTGTTAACCTTTTAGATATTAGTTGCCTTTTTCTCATTTATGTGTCATTTGTTAGTATACTTCAAAGATTTCCTTTTTGAAAGATTTAGAGTGCTGCTTATTGAATTTAGTAGTTTAATCTGATTCCATTTTCAAAGTCTACTTTAGTGAAATCTTTGAGATCACTCCTTAGTTGAGCTTTCTTTAGTCTTACAGTGCTGTTTTCCAAGTGTGAATATACTTTATTTATTTATTTATTTTTATACATCTTTATTGGAGTATAATTGCTTCACAATGCTGTGGTAGTTTCTGTTGTACAACAAAGTGAATCAGCCGTATACATACATATATCCCCATATCCCCTCCCTCTTGCATCTCCTTCCCACCCTCCCTATCCCACCCCTCTAGGTGGTCACAAAGCCCCGAGCTGATCTCCCTGTGCTATGCAGCTGCTTCCCACTAGCTATCTATTTTACATTTGGTACTGTATATATGTCCATGCTTCTCTCACTTAGCCCCAGCTTCGCCTTTCCCCGCACCATGTCCTCAAGTCCATTCTCTCTGTCTGCATCTTTTTTCCTGTCCTGCCACTAGTTCATCAGTACCATTTTTTTAAGTTTCCATATATATGCGTTAGCATTTGGTATTTGTTTTTCTTTTTCTGACTTATTTCACTCTGTATGAAAGACTCTAGGTCCATCCACCTCACTACAAATAACTCAATTTCGTTTCTTCAAGTGTGAATATACTTTAAAATGTGAGTAACTTTTTATGGTTAAGAGTCTTCATACTTTCTGCTAATATTATCTCTTGCTTGTTTGCACTCAAAAAACAATCATTGTCTTCTTATTATATGAAAAGATCTCTGCCATACACACTGAAGATGCACCAAAGTGAAAGATATCTTCATTCTTCTGGGAACTTACACTAAACCTGAATTTTAAACATAGTGACATCTATAAGTGGCATGTGAGTGGTAAAATAACCAGTGATATGCATTCAGAACATTCATTCAGAAATACATCCATCACAAAGCAAGCACATGCCCAGTGAATAATATGTCAGGAGACAAAACATGAACCCCAACGGACGAGGTCTTTGAATTGGGGCCTGGAAGAAGGTAGGACTGTGATACGGAAAGGGACAATTCTAGGCCAGGCACTCCTTTTGCAAAAGTATCAAGGCACCAAAGTTCAAGGTGTGGCCAGGGGTGACCAAGTAGGCCAGGGTGGGGGGCACTCTGCGGTCTGTGCTTAGTCCGTGCTTGCTACACACAGCACACAGATAGAAATGTTGAAAATGGAAAAAAAAATATGGGAATACTAGTAAATCTCAGGAAGGAAGAAGTAGCTGATCAAGCTAAATGGGCCTGTTGCCTTTTGAAAAAATGTAACAATTTAGAATTGTTCAATGGGGTTTCCTTTCTATTCCTATCTCAAGAGAAGATTGTGTTTAGCACTGTGTTTTGGGGTCCCTCATTCATGAAAAACAAATGGAGCAATTTTCCCCACTCCTGATTTCTGTTTCAAGGAACCCGGGAAACTGATTCCATTCTCAAAAGTATAATTGATAGGAGTGCTTCCGCTTCCCTCCTGGGCTCTTTACAGATCATGTTATCCTTGGACATGTTGACATATTAAAACCCATTCAGTGTGACGGTTCAGGGATAAGTTCTCTGGAGATTCTTGAAACAAGAGTTAGTCTACAAGAAGTAGAGCATCCTGGTCTTTTTAGGTAATATTACTCTGTAAATACAAGTCACCACAATTATAAATGGACACTTCTTTTACAGAATGAAAGTGATTGTTTCTCAGAGCTCTTAGAAGAAAAAAGACCTTCATGAATTCACTTGCACGTTCAGGAAAAAAACACTCCAAAACATAATGTTGATATCAGAATAGAACAATTTTTCCAAACAAGGACAAGCACATTAAAGAAGAAACTATGCTTCACCCCAAATTGGATTTTTATAAACTATGTTCCTTTCCACATACCTCTTGGTGATAGGTATCACTTTTGAATTTCTCAGGAAACATGTGAAATGTGCAATTTTAAGAGATTTTGACCTGGCTTCTGGTTACAAGGATGCATGAATAAAATCACTTTTAGTTTTTGAATAGAAGACACACGTGTGTTCACAGTAGATGAACCTTGCTTAAAGGTTTGGGGATTGGGGTTTGGATGGTTGTGTGTTTCACAATGGAACTGTTGCCTAGACATCTTACACAGGAATTTTTTTAAATTATGGCAATTATAAAATAATAAACGTAACTCCCCATCATATCAGTAAAGCAGCACGTTATAATTTATTTATGTATTTTGTTGCAATTCACCTACTTCGGGTTTTGTTGGAAACAAACTTTCAGAGAATATTCTATCTTCTAACTGAACATATTGATATTATTTTAGGATATCAACTTTTAAGAGTCTACGACTGAACTGCCAAAAAGACTGTATACTATCAAAATATTTTCTTGGCTATTTCATTGTTTTTTATGCACTATTGACAAAAATCAAATTCTGTTTCAGAAACGATTTCGTGTAGATCCATTTCTGTTCTCCTGACATTTTAAACTTGCTTATGTAAAATTATTTCATCTTCTTTTATTGAAAGGTACTGAGCATTTCACAAGTCACGATATATCCTCTGGTGTGGAATGAATGTTGAATCAAGTTTAAAAACACAGAAGATGCTAATGTAGAGCAGTGGAATAGTTGGGGCAGGTTCCTTTGTGGCATCATTACAGAAGGTGCCAGACTATATATAGAGGATATACACACAGAAGGGGCTGCCAGTTTCCTGCCTAAACAGGCAAAATCAAAGCCTAGATTACCTTTCCTTAGACTTTACTCATTTTAAAATACGTATCAGCAGTTGTTTATCAGCAGACTTAAAAAAATGTCTTCCAAGTTACATAACAATTATCAGGTGAAAAGGAAAGAAGGCCAATTTCTTTCTTTTGCAACACCAGTAAAACCTAGCATAAGACATGCTGATAAAATTTGTGTGGGCTGGTAATTTTTACAACCTACTTACAAAGCAATAATATATTTTTAAGATATTCAAATAATATGTTATAGAAATTTGAAGGCAAGGGAGATGGTTCTAACAGAAAGAAATACATCCAGAGGTACCCTTCATTTGAAGAAATGCATAGAAATTATCCACTATTAAGAATTCTTTATAGAAATGATTGCTTGTCCTGTGGATCAATCCAATCCTATGAATTATAGCAAATGAATTCTTGAATTTTGAAGAAATATGATTACTTATTACATATTTCTAATTCCAAGCAGCACAAACTAGGGAGTTTTCTTTCTATTATCTCAAAACTAAACTCCCATATCTGTTTTGCCTTTTTGAAAGGTCTGTGAACTGGAAATTACATTTCAACACGTTCAAATTATTACTGAGGCTTGATCCTAAGGGGTAAATTTTCAGTGCATGGCAGTGGGATTTGGCTGTGTAATTCCTATTAATACTAATAACAGTCAATTACTAGACTCTGGAATGTATCTGAATAATTTCTCCTAAAGCCTAAATACATGAAAACAATTTATCTTTGTCAACCTCAGTATTACACAGAGTATAAACCTTCATGGAACCAAAAAGAGAAAAGGTATGAATATTTAAAAAAAAAAGAAGAAAGAATCACATTTTTTTAAAAAAGATTACTTGAGCTTGTGGAACAAATACCTATTGCTTTTTCATCTTATCAAACAGAGACAGGGTTGGTGGGAGAATACTGCATGAGCCAAAATAGATGACACATCAACCTTCATGCAGCACTTGCAAAACAGCCACACCAGTCCCACATGCATTCACTGGGAACGTGATGCTTTGCTGCCCCTGATTAGTGGGCTTTTCCCAGATCTGTAATAAGTTTGGGGGTCTGGACTAAATTTAATATATAGGCCTTCATTGAGTTTAGTCTGGCTCTCATTCTGCTTCATTTGACTCTCCTATTCCCTGAGTTTAATGAGATTGGTAGCCAATACAAATTTAATTTCTCAAAAATGATTCACCCTACAAATCAGCCTTGGAGAAAACATTGCCTAGTGAGGGGTTGACTTTGGACAATATTGTACCTTGTCAGGAGCTTGCAATGAGCTTGTGCTCTTGGGATTGGCTATGACCCCTTCAGCATTACCCTCTTTACTCACGATGTTCCAGTCCTCACTTCCCAGCCCTACAAAGCCCACTTCAATACATTGAACTTTGATTCATTTCCCTAACCAGACACCCATCTCCTCTGTTGGCTGAGTACAGACTCCTAAGTCAGACTTGAAGCTTTGTGACTCCAGGCAAATTAGTTATCCTCTCTGGGCTTCATTGCCCTCTTCTGTAAAGTGGGGATAAGAACAGTACCTATCTCACAAGGTGGTTGAGAAAATGAAAGGAGTAAAGAAATGTAAAGTTCTTGAGGCAATGTCTAGCATATGATAGGCACCAATAAATATTAACTATTATAATCCCGCATATTTTTGCATGTCATCCTCTTATATTTACATGTGATATTTATAGTCTTTTTTATGCCCTCACCTTATAAGACAGATCTTGGTTTGTCTCCCCGGTCCTTAGGCCCTTATTTTTCTGTTCAAGTTAATGGGAAAGTGAAAAATGGGAGAGAACTAAGTAAGACCAAACTGATCTGGATTAGAAGGGACACACAGAGAACAGAATTTGTTTAGAAAATGGGAAGAAGTAGTGAGAAGAGGAATCAGGAGGCCAGACTTAGGTAGAGAATCTATGTGGGAGGATGGGGTGGTGAAAAGGAGCGGAGGGGAAGGGAGGGGAGGGGAGGAGAGGATGCACCAACCTGGAGAGGAGGTTTAGCACGTGTGACCCGATAGGTCACTGCTGCTCACATCAGTCTAGAGACTTGGTAGAGGTTTAACTTCTTTCTCTCCCTCCTTTCATCCCTTCCTCCCTTCCTCCCTCCCATCTTCCCTCTCTTTAACCCATTTTTTCTTTTCCTCTTCCCCTTTTACTTTAACGTGGGATTTATCTACTTACAAGGAAGGGTTATATGCGGGACCATTTTTCCTCCTGATTAGGAACACTCAACAGACGCAGATACCACCAAAGTTATTCCCTCAGTGTCTTGGGGTGCTCTCCATAGAGGCATATGCCACATACCCCCAAACAATATTAGTATGCTGTTTGAAAACTGTCTTTTTAATGAACATATCTTGGGAAGGCTTAATTTCACTTCAATTCAGGAACCCAATCATACGTAACAGTTTCCGTAGCACTTCAATTCTTTGTAGTGTTTAAAATACTTTCATACTCGTGATCTCACTTGTTTCCATCACAATAATTTTGTACATTTATAGGTCAGGAACTGTCATTCCTATATTACACAGGAGGAAAACCATGGCTCAAAAGATGTGCTGGTCCTAGAACTAATGATGTCCTGTGACCCTTGCTATGTGTTCACTCTACTCCATCACAATATTCTTGAACGTTTCCGTACGCCTAATGGGCTTATGTGATTTCCTCATTCTCTAGGCTTCTAGAATTCCCTCTACATTTTTGTCAGCATTCATAGTTTTCCTTTTCTTGTGTATTAATTGATTAGGTTTATTTAACCTTTATAGTTCAATTATAAAAGCTCCTTTTGGCAAGGGGCTGAGTTTCTTCAGGATGCATGAACCTGTATCTGAGGCTACAGGTCTCCAACCAGTTTCCTTGCCCTGATGCAGAAGCCAGAGAGTTGGAGCGCTTGTTTTTACTTTTCTGTTCTAGGAAGTCACCCTTAGGTCAGACTATTGACGTGGGGATTAGAACCCACAACCTCTCACCAGCCTCTCTGTGGTTTAGACCTTTGAACCATGCAGCATTTAAGTTTAGTAATTAGCACTTAGAAAGCCATTGAGGTCGATCCCCACTGTGCCTGTGTAAAATTTGGACCTGTTTAATTGTCAAAGCCTCTTAGAGAACATTTCTGTATAATTCTGTGTATTTAAAATAAACTAATGCCATTATCCATATTCCCTTAGAATGGGATTCAGCAATAGTATATGAACAGAACAAAAATCTATTAATAGGCATATGTGTGGTAAGGTGACATTCAGATGCATCTGTTTCCTCTCTAAAAGTCACCTGCTGGAAGCCTATAGAGTAAATGTTAATGAATTTGAGTCTACCTAGCTGCAAATGGATCAGATCTTCCTAATGTAACATTACAGCAACCTAGGTTCACTTGGATTATTCTGCTGATATAAATTACATTGAACACCAAAACCAGCAAAATGTATTAGAGAGGAATTAGATGTGCTACAGAAACGTTTAAAAGATGTTGTTCTGAGAACCCAAAGAAGAGGAAGAGGAGGAAGGTTAAGACTATCTCTTTGTATTCCTCCAGCTTGGAGTTGGCTCACATTTGAAGAGATGGACATGATGATTCTATTGTGCGAGTGGAGTTTGCCACGTGACCTCCATTAATGTTTAAAGATTGCTCCATAGTTTAATCTTTAAAACATCATGCTGAAAGCATGCCATCAAGTGCCTGCCAAATTCGGTTTTAAAATTCAGCTGGTTTTTAGCTAGAGGTGAGGAAAAAAAACACTAAAGGTTTTGCTGTTGTTTTTACTGTTTCAAAAAAGGTTAAACTTGGATTTTTTTAATTTGATCAATTATTTCAGAAATAGCATGTAATTGCCTCTCAGGTCAAATTGAATCTTATAAGTGGAGGTTTGACACATCTCCCCCTATATCTACCTAACTCAGTCTTTTTCATGACCTAACGCATGTGCTGCACTTAAGTCCAATGTATTCCATTAATTCTCACACATGTTCATTAAAGCATACACCCCTTTATTCCATGGCTTTTCATATGCGTTGTTTCCTCATCAGGGGCGTGTAAAAACTCAAGTGTATAATTCCTGGACTCTGCTTACGATGGAGCTTCTCACAGGATTTTTTAAAAATTTTCTTTCCAGTGCATGTGCCTCATGACCCTTGCTGACATTAATTTCATTTGGAAGACAAATTTGGTCAGTCAGCAACAAATACTTCCAAAAAACTTAATTTTGACATTTTTTTTTCTCATAGGGAAAATTCTGTGTGAAAAGTGACCTAAATGTGTTTTGGTTAATAATGTTGGTTATCAGATATTTGTACAACTGTGAAAGAAATGAGCTATTTTCTCAGATACTGTGAGGGATTTCTTTTTCTCCCTCCCTGAACAGATATAACTTCACTGGTGCTGTTGGACTGGAGTCTCTGTCTACCCCTCTCCTATTTTCCTAAGACCCTTGTGCTAGGCTCTTTGACAAAATAATGAATAATATACGAGGCCTACTCTTAAAGACTTCAACATAGCGAGGCAATTGCACATGATAGATGCTGATGTTTGGCTAACACCTAGCCAGGAATTCCCAACATTTGAAAGATTCCAGTATGGGTTGTTGGTACAAATCAGAAGAGTTCCATGACAAACAGTGAAGCAGATCACTTTGGTTTATAGTCACTGTTGATGGACAAGTGTTCTAAATTCCACACCAGGTTGTGCCCATGAAGCACGCCAGGAGATTGCCACCACTGGGAGCACTGTGGTTATTTTTTCAATTAAAGGAAAGGCTCCCCACCTTTTCCCCCCACCTTGTGGTGAGTCTTCGTACAAATGAAATATCCTTATAGTAGAAAATATGGAAAACAAATAAAGTTGAAGCCATTTGGGTGAAGAATCTGAATTAATCAATAAAAATATATATGTATAATATATACAAAAATATTCTAGGGCTTCCCTGGTGGCGCAGTGATTGAGAGTCCGCCTGCCGATGCAGGGGACACGGGTTCGTGCCCCGGTCCGGGAAGATCCCACATGCTGTGGAGTGGCTGGGCCCGTGAGCCATGGCTGCTGAGCCTGCACGTCCGGAGCCTGTGCTCCGCGGTGGGAGAGGCCACAACAGTGAGAGGCCCGTGTACCGCAAAAAAAAAAAAAAAAAAAAATTCTAGTAGGTACATTCAAAAGCAAAAAGGAACAGGTGAAATGAGTTTTAATAATATATTTTATTTAACTGCAAATATTTAAAACATGTACTCAATATAACAAAACTGCTAATAAGATATTTTATATGATTTTTTTCCATATTGAGTCTTCAAATCTGGTATATTGTACTCTGGTAGCACATTTGAATTCACACTAGACACATTTCAACTGCTCAATAGCTACATGTGACTAGTGGTTGCCTTATTGAACTGTGCAGGTTTAGATGTACCATTCACAGAGGTTAAGAACACTAAGACTCTCTGAGTTTGAATCTTGCCTCTATCTCGGTCCCTCCATGAACCTAGGCAAGTTAATTCAACTTTCTGAGACTCAGTTTTCTAATATGTGAAACAGAGATAAAAATTGTGCATCTCACTGAGTTGTCACGAGGGATAAATGAATTCAAAATACCTGGAAATATACTGCACTAGACAATGCAAAGGGAATGATATTGCTGGAAAAGTTACTTGAGCTTATAAGGGCATTTTGAAAATATGAATGATATCAAAGTTGTATTTCCATGTTCGTCGCATTATCATTATCCTAGCCATCCAATCATGAGATACCAATGCTCAATTATTATTGCTGTTTTGAGCTCATTCTGTGTGTCCGGTGTGACCGTGCCATCTTTTGCAGCAGCCCTCTCTCACTTCAGGTATTCAGATAAAAAGCTTTCCAACACTTGATTTTCCAAGAAGCCAATAGTTTGAAAGTAAGAAGTAAAGACTTAGCCTGGTTTGTGCTACTTTTACTTTGTAATAAATAACTTAGATGGATAGAATACAGTGATTTTCCACAATGCTCACTGACTGAAAATATACAAACAAGTGGAAATTGTTTCTTCTCCTAATTGTACAAATTTTCTGCTAGCCCCAGTGGAAGATAAAAACACATTTTGTCAGCACACACCATGACTGCAAAAAGTGGACTGGCAACTCTTATATCCTTCAGATACCTGTCAGAATTCATGGACACCACGGCAATGTTGTGGAAAGCCCATCATAAGTTACAATATTCACATAGCTGCCAACCACCTATAACAAGTGCCAGACATCAATAACTGTCCACAATGTCAAAGGAAAGCAGTAAAGAGAAGCACCAATGATACTGCAACCAACATTGTAATAGCTAACCAAGAGGACAATATTAATTCATGACCACAGCATCCTTTGAAGCTGGCCAGAGATGAAAAAACATAAACAAAACAAAACACCCCACAACAATAGAAAGAATTCAATCAGACTATCCAGGCTGGCTAAGGCCCATAGAGAAATTAGAGGCCAGCCAAAGCCCCAAATTACCCATTCATGTCCTTAGGAGAAGGGTAACTGCAGAGGATGCTGTTCAGAGGTGGTGCTTATTGTCTGCCACAGAGTTTCATGGCTCTTTTTCACCCACAGCAGGTGTGAAGAAAAAAGACCATTGGCATCCTTTCTCCTGGTAAGAGACAATTAGAAGATCCTGCTAGAGATCTGAGGAACTTGAGAGTTCCCTATCCCCAAACCCCTCACTACATCTGAAAAGAATGAGACCCAGAGAAGTTAACTAATTGCTCAAAGTCACACTGCCAGTTCCTGGGAACTTCCAAGACCAGAAGACAGATTTGCTATACTGGATTCTGTACATTAGTCTTTCCAGGCTTCCTGGCTACTCTCCTCTGATTTTGTCAGAGCAAGAATCATTTTCTCCTTCTTTTTATTTAGCTGGCATCCTAAGAATGGGAGAAGAACTGAAAACAGGAATGGCAAAATCATAGAAACCCCCAGACTGAAAAATTTATCCAGTCATTCTCCCAGGACTTATTTTTATACTGGGTGGTCTTGTGATTCAGTAAACCTAGACTTGGTGCCTTCACAAAAGTCTAGTTCATATTTTCTACACTGTTTCCAAAGTCCAGAGACTGGATTGTTCGGCGTTAGCATACTTAATTCCGTGCAAACACTAAAAAAGTTTCTATGAGTGCCTAAATTACAGCCAGAAAGTATCCTGGGATCCAGGAAAATGTAAGTCATTTAAAATACTTGTTTATATTTAGATGGTGCTGAAATATAGAATTTTCCTCTTTTGTGTTTCTACCAAATCTCAGTAGCATTTTTTTCTCAGAGAGGTTAAGTTGCCAGAATGCTCACTTACTGTTAAAACTGAACTTCTTTTATAAGGAATAATTTATTCTTACAAATACTAGTTTTGTGGGCAGCTGTGGAATTGTGCTACCAAGCTCTGGATTTTGAGTTACAAGAACTGAGATTTCAAGACTCTGATAGGCCACTTATTAGCAAATACTGTGCCCCTAAAATGGCTATGATTAGGATTAAATAGAATAACATATGTACACGCAGTGTATAAACTATAGAGCATTGTGCAAATGTAAGACCTTATTATTTTGCTCAGAATCTAATAGGTATTTGCATTTATATATTGAAAGCATTTATATTTATCTAAAATATTTTCTATATGATAGATAGAGATTATGTCCAGATTGGAGATGTTTATTGATAAGCTTCCTATCTAATTTTTGTGACCCATTTATTTTAACAAGACAGTTTATTTTACAGGTGACTTGAAATTTGCCTCAAATATTCAATTGACAGTGACTACAGCTACCAGGCCCACTGTTTATGGTGCAAAAATCAAACTAAACATTTATAAAAATTTCCACAGAAGATTCCAGCTAATGAAAGCACCATTTGTGGTGTGCTAAAACATGTGCACACATAGGTATTGCCCCATTTATCAGACATGAGAGCTAATTACCTCATACACCACTATATCTCTTCCACTCTCTGCATCTCAATTCCCAATATTAACACATAGGTGGTCAAGCTGACCATCGAATAGCCTGCATGAGCATGAATGCATTAAATAATTTAATGTTGGAAGAGTTTATTAAACTGCCACATTCTAATCAGCATGCGTACCTGCCTTCATTAATTTTGCACTGGTCCATGGTGTGTCTCCACAGCCAACGCAGAGAGCGCTAATGTTAATAGGGGCTCTTAACAAACAGGACCAGTTAATCAAGGAAAATTTACTATTAACCACATGACCATGCATACTGCAATCTAATTACAATCAGATTTAACCCTCACCCTGCCACACCCATTTAAACATCTTTCTTATTATTTGTCAATGAAACTGCAGGAATAAGGCATCGTTATTTCATTAGATTAAGAGAGACATTTGCATCTGCACATAATTGTGAACATGAAAGGTTTTCTGCTTTGCCATAATCCCATGGTGGAGCCATTCAATTTTGTTAGTTTTAAAGATCGCTGTGAAGAGAGTCCTGGTTCTGTCTGCTAAATCTTTTTAATTCTCTGAAAATAATTGATTACAAGGAGAGAGTTTCTCTGAAGGAACATCCACTCTCTGAACTGGTTCAGGTGAAATACAGCATTTGGCAAGTTGCGGTTATTGCTATGTAAATGGTGTGGATATAATGTAGGTTATTTTGTTTGACTGTTTAACAAAGTAATATGAGATATTAACATTAAGTCTGATAAGAGTAGAGACCCATAATTTAACCAAATTTGCCTACTTCAATACCAGTGAACTGGAGAAATACCTACCATGACTGTCTGGTTTGTATACTTAGAAGGAGTACAGAAAAGGGAAAAGAAATTGTGACCAGGTGCTTTGTGTTTTTTATTTCTTCCAGTTGTCGTGGTTTCCGTTTTATTCCTTTGGGTCACACAAGTTTGTGTGTATTTACAGTCGATTTCTGGTTTAGTGATTATGCAGTTTTCAGTGAAGAGGTGCGACTTCTGAATCAGGGTAAGAAGGAGAGCTTTGGAAATGTCAATACTGGTATTTATGAAATATCAAGGAGAGATGTTACATCACTTTTATCAGTATTTCGTCTTATGACCCTCTTACTCCTTGAAATATTCACCCACACTGAAGGGACTAAGGAAATATCCCAGCAGTTTGCCGAAAATTTCAGTTTGATAACTGAAAGGACTTTTTAAAATACTTTCTTGAAAGATTCTAATTATCCTGTTTTAGACATTTATTCCTATTAGACCTGATAAAGGCTATCTCCCTATAGTATATTTTATTTTATTTTAGGTCAAGTTATCTTGTTTTAATGATACAGGCAATTCCATGTGGGTCAGCTATGGGATCAGATGAACTATATTTTTATATGGAGTGGGTTTGGGCAGAAGATACCATTTTATTCTGCATATCTGTATTACAGTTCCATATCTGTATTACATTTTTTCTTGTGACTCATGAATTTGTAAGTGATTTTTGAAAGTTTTCCTTTTTAGAAAGCAGCAATAGTATCTAGGTTTTATTGCTACATTATATAGTGGTCTTACCTGTTGGAATATCAAAACTATCAAATGCAGAATTGATTGGATAGCATTCTATTTACAAAAGAATGGTCCACAAGGAGCCTCCAACTAAAATGTAGCCTTGGAAGAACATTTAAAACGTGGTGTGATATCCAAAATTCAACGCACACGATTTACCATTGATCTGTTCATTCCTAGAGATGATGTAAATTCTCCAATGCCAATCCCAGTATCAAGTAGACCAGGCACGGTTACAGCTGGCAGACATGGCTGTATATGCTGCAGACCACTGGAAGGAAATATGAAGAACCCATGTCACTCTTTTCTGAGGGCTCTGATTTTAAAAAGGGAGAGGAACAATATCTGTCTTCTCTGTTAAGGTTCCTAAGAAATTATAAAGTAATATCATATTTAAAGCAAGAAAATATTTTGAATTTAACCAAGAAAAAAATATTTTCTCACTTGAATGGTACAATGTTTTCCTAAATGGCTGACAAACTGTATAAATAACTTTTGGGGAAAACTAGTATTTCATATGTAGAATAATTTTGCTTTGCTTCATTTATGTGTTGTCATCTTTATGTTTTGATGAAGTCTTGTCTGTGTATTTGGTTGTCTAGGGAAGCTGTGTGGTTTGGTGGAGAAATGTTCAAGGTGTTGGGAGCTTTGAATTGTGTTTCTGGCTCTGCTCAGTTCCCTCATCTGTAAAGAGGGAGTGTTAGATTAGCTAATTTCTAAGGATGTTTGAACACACTGATTTTAAGTATATGAAGTAATAGGATCTAAGAGACAATGTAGGACATAAGATTCCCTTCAAAATTTCAGGAACCTTACCTGAGCAGTTGGGGGAATATTAAATGACGGCTTTCCTTCCTTTCTTTCTTCTTTTAAAATTTTAATTTCAAAAATAAGGGTATCCAATTCCAGGTCCTTTACTTTCTTCCACTCCTTGTAAAATGTACAAATTCCACACTGAGGGACGATCATGCAATAGTACTCTATATGACTCATAAATATAATGTAGTTTGGAAATGTCCTATGATAATCCCATATAAAGCCCTATTTATCAAAGGCCTGAGCTGTCAGGTTGTGATGGTGCTTTGATTATTTTACACATTATGTACATAGGGAAGAGCCAAAAGGCACATTCCACGTATAATTTGAAAAAGGAAAAGGGCTCATTGAAGGATTTATCCTTTTCACAAATGTGGTTCATTCTGAAAACGTGAAAGGATAGAAATGTAAAATTGGCTAGGCAATTTAACACACACACACACTATATATACACACACATACACACATACACACATACACATACTTTACCACTGAACATGAGAGAAAGATTCTGTTGTCATAGAAGTACAAGAAGTATGAGCAAAATAAAATAAATAGCATTCACTCTGAGTAGTAATTTTGTCTAGATTCACAGAAAGTGTTCAGCAGCTAAGATGGCACAACTACAACGTGCTGGACATTTGCTTTAGTAACCCCAGAACGCTGGAGTCAGGAGCCAGGAAAGGAGAGGGTTGGGATGGGAAGGTCAGGGGGTGAGCTTCTTGCAGGGTTTACAGCCTCACCTGCCATCTAGGAAGGGTGAATTCCAACAGGAAAACACTGGAAGTGCCCACTTGTGAATGTGCGTATGTACCCGCTCAGTGCACATACAGACATGCACAGGCACACAAGTCAACTAAGTCAGTAATAGGAGTTTTCCTGGGGGAAGGCAAACTGGAAGAGTGAAGGAAGACAACAGTAGAGAGCTCTCATCTGCTGCATCTATGTGTGTTTGCTGTATTAGCCCAATATGCCAGTGGCAATTCTTTTGAGACGTAGATAAGAAAAAGGAGATTGTGTGAGAAAGAAATTAAAATAGAAAGGAAAATCTTGAAATCCAGAAATGAAAACTGAAAAAAAACCACTTTCCATTTCTTTAGCTATTTTCCCTACATCTTTTTCTTCCTCAGTCACTTCAACTTATTATGATCTTTCTCTGCGGAACAGATAAGTAGTTTCAGGCAGTTTCAGGTGGAGCTGAGGCTCATACTTATCCTTGGTTTATACTTTCCTGGGTAATAGAACATCCAGTACCAGGTAACTAGTCCAACAGTTGTCCATTTGTTCAGGCGTTTCTGGCCCACAATAGGAGGTGAGCTATAATATGAGATTCACTTTGCAAAGGACAAACTTTAACAATTTCTACTGCAAAACGCCCATAAAGATACAACAAACTATATTTTTAATTATACTCACGTTACTATCACTGAAAGAACCAAGGTCAGAGCACATATTCATCCTAGATGTGAGACCAAAATTGAGCATTTTGCTCAAAAAAATTGGCTCCAAAATACCACAAAAAAATTGCCAAATGGATTTTAATAAATATTGTATTAAATACCAACATTATGTGATATTATGCCAACTTAATTCATTGTTAAAGTTAGTATTCATTAACACTCCACTGCATTTGAAAACAATTTGTAGGTTTAGATTTTCTCACTGTGAAATTTTCAACTGCGCATGGCGATTGCTGAGAGCTCAGAACAAGTTGTGAATCAAGTCAGTTACTTGTAGCCAAATAATTTCAGAAGCAAATTTACAAATATTTTTTGAAAAAATTGTACCAATATTAGGTTTAATGGGGGTCCTGGGTATATTTTTAGTGAGTGTTGATATATGGGGAGTGGGGCAAGACCTCCAAATGTAAGAGGGCGTAAGGCCAGTGAAGTTTGAAAAAGAACCTGGTTAGAGTCAACTGTTTTAAAGCGACTTTATAGAAGGCACTGGTGTTTTAAGGGATTATTTCTAGATCTGTCTGAAGGTGACGAAGCTGCATCCTTTATTCTTAAGCACTGTCAATTGAAGGGCATCAAGCTCGTCTTGACTATCTGCGGGGATGGCAGATGATTATATGAAGCCCTTTGCAGCAGGACGGCTCTCCCTGCTGGACTGACACAGCTCGTGGACACCCAGCACTGCCTGGAACAGGTTGTTAACTATAATGATACCCTAGATGTAGGCTCTCTTTGACTTTCTAGGCTCTTCACATGAGCTCTTGTAACCTTGCTCTATTTCCCATAAAGCCGTACAGCCGAATTTGTCTCATACACGGCTCAGCGTGTCTTGAAGGAAATGTTTTTCTCTCAGGATGTCCCTGGGCTTGGCATGTCTGCCGCATTAAGAAGACATTCCCCAGATCAACATTAGGCAGTTTCCCAGAAGAACTCCTCTCCTCGCAGGAGTTTTTTCCTTTTATTTGGGGTTCTATCTTCACCCTAATAAACTAGGATAAATGAAAGTGTTGGCTAATGTTTATTTACATCAGACTAACAAAGAAAAAGAAAACAATTGTCCTGAGCCACAAGAATAGTCTTCACCTTGATCCTGCCGCAGAAGGTTAAGTAAGGCTGGTATTTTTTTCTAATGCTTGCTCTGAGCAAGCACACAGTTGGCTATGTCAAAACTGGCCTTCACTGACTTGTGTTATATGCTGGGCTGGAACTTTTTTTCTGAATTGTACCGAGTAAATCATTGTAATTCACAGAACTGCATTTTAAAAGGACACAACACTTATCTCTCCTCTCTCCTCTCTCCATCCTTCCTTCTACTTTGACTGGCTTTTGGGCAAACTTCTAATCGAAATCTTTGCATCTCTCTCTCTCTCTCTCTCTCTCTCTCTCTCTCTCTCTCTCTCTCTCGGGTCTACTTTCCTCTAGAAAAGACTCATTCTTATAAAAATCATGATAGTTTGACAAGCTGAGGGCAATTACCTGATCAATATCAGTCAGAATGAGAAGCCCATGATGGATGCCCCTTTGGATTGAAAGAAAAGCAGCAGAGACATATTAAATTAAGCTCATCTCATTTGGCCCATCACCAGAAGATCCTGAAGCAAGGTAATTTGACCTTTAAAAAATTGAGAGACCGTCTGCATCACCCCAGTATGAAGAAAGGTCTCAGACAGGGTAATTAGAGAATTTCAATAATTGCTGGCTTCGCAAGAAAGAATTTTTTTTCCAAGTCTTTTTGGTGCTCAAACTAGCAATTAAGGAAAATTAGTGAGCCCATTTCCTCACTTCCTATAGACTAGGTGGGGATATTCCATGAGACAAGGTAGGCATAGGACAGAATGGAAACAAGTCATTGCTACCCTTCAGACACCATAATTCTTAACCTATACTTTTCAACTTGTCAGGTTAATAAATGTTTTAATTATACTTTTAGCTTGATACTTCTTCCAAAGCCAAACAGTAAATCTCTTTAGATTGTGTTGTCATTGGCCATTAACATCGCTAACAAGGCAATAGATCTCAGGTATTTAGCCATCATTACGTCTCTTTGGCTCAGATCATCAGAATCAACAACTCTGTACTCAGAGGAATTAATATACACTCGAATCTAAACATCACAATGAAAAGATGACCTCCACCCAATGACTATGCACATTTTTAATGATTGTACAGTTACAGAAATGAACCATGGTTTAAACATTTATTTAAACCACCTCCTTTCCCTGTGACACATCTTACAGTCTTTTTCTCAACTCTTTCCTCTTCATCTGATTCAAAGATCAGTGGCCCTGAAAACCATAGACAAAAGACACTAGGATTAAACATTTTGGGGACCTGGCATGGGAAGCTCTGTCCATAGAAATCCAGAGTCAGAAAGACCCTTAGGAAATTGTCTTTTTATTCAGTGTTCTCAAACTTTAGATGCATAAAAGTAACCTGGAGAGCATAATCCAATATACCTGGGAAGGGTCAAGTGATCTGCATTTTCATAGGTATCCCCAGGTGATACTATGCTGGCGGTCTATGGACCACATATTAAGAAACAGTACATCTCATTCTCCTTTCTATTAGCCTTCTGGCATTGTGGAAAGTACACCAGGTTAAGGTGATGAAAATCAATCATTCTTTGCACAGGCTACCATGGAATTGGACTGAGACTCATTCAGTCAAATAACAGTCCAAGGCTTTGAGGTTCTGTCACTTGCCTGTGAAGAACTGCCACTTCTCTTCCTCCAGCTAGCATCCCTTTGTTTTTCAGGCCATTCCGTTGAAATGTATTCTACTTGCACAAGTGTTCCTATGGAAAATGATGAGTTTTTTATTTCATTTTTTTACCAACAAATATATGCTCCCCCCTTTTTACATATGACGGTAGGCTTTCAGTTCCCTCCTAAGTATAGGAGACTTTTGTTGCCAGGAAGAAGAGAAATTTGTAAATTAATTCATTTCATTCAGAGTTACAGCTACGGCCTTTGACGTCATCACCTCTGTTCTGCCTCTTGCTCAAGCCCTCCCCCTTATTCCTCAAATACAATAGGTCCACCCCCTCTTTAGGGCCTTTATCCTAGCTGTTTTCTCTGTTTCGGACACTCTCCTCCCAGATGTCCACTTCAAGTCTTTGCTGAAATCCCACCTTCTCCCTGAGGTCTCTCCTCACTACCTTATTTAACACTGAAATCCAACCTCTGCTTCTCTATTTTTGATCCATCATACATGGTCTCTCTCTCTATTTTTTTGTCTTTTTTTCCATAGCACTTATTTCCTTATAACGTATTATTTAATTTACTTAAAAATATTGTTGTTATTTTCTGTTACCCACAGATTATAAACTCCACAAAGGTTGGAATTTTATTTTTTAGGTTGATGCTTAACAGGTAATCAGAACAGTGTCTGGTACACAGTAAGTGCTTGATCTTTGTTGGATGAAAGAATAGATGTCTCATTACTTACGATGGTTTCCTCTTCACAAGCATTTGCATCAAAATCTAAGAAAGGCTAGAGGAGGCAACAGCCAAGAAGTGTGTAAATCACATATTATTTAGATTCACCTAAATTCATATATGATTCAGAAAATGCATTTGAATAGTACATGTTCTAAGGGGGTCTTAAATGACACTACAAAGATTATTAACTTCTCAGCCTACTCCTCCAGCTAGCTATTTCAAACTCTTTAACATGAATATTGATTACTGCTATAACTGAGGCAGAGTGCTCAGAGAAAGTAGCAAACTGTAGGGGAAACATTGAATGTGTGAGAGCCATAATTAGCATTATCCAAACTGTATTGAAAATATTGTTAGGGACTTGATGTTACCTTGGCATTTTGTACTCATATCTATTGGAAGTTATATTGCCAGATTGATAGGAATAGCAACCATGATGGAGAGTTATGATACAGCATGCTATACTTCACAAACATTATCTACCTATTTCTTCAAAAGAGTCCTATTAAGTGTGGTGTTAGGATTCATTGGCTTGCAAGTGGTGGGGAATCCAACTCAAACTGTTAAACAAAAAAGAGTTTATATACTCTTTTATATTTATTCATGTATCTAGAAAGTCAAGAGAAAAGATGTATTGATATCAGTTACTCAAACATTTAAAGTAATATGAGCAAAATAAAAATAGAATTTTAAACATCTGAACATTTATCTAAATTTATATTTAGATACTTCAATCATTTTCTTAGCCGTAAGTATCTTAACACCATGTTACAGCTGTGGGATGGTTAATTTTATGTGTCTGCTTGAGTGGGACCCAGGTTGACTTGATTAAACCTCATTCTGGATGTGTCTATAAGGGTGTTCTGGATGAGCTTAACATTTGAATTGGTAGACTGTGTAAAGAGATTGTCCTCCCCAGTGTGAGTGGACCTCATCCAATCTCTTGGAGGCCTGAGATACCGTCTCTCTGCTTGACTATTTTTAAGCTGGGACATCAATCTTCTTCTGCCCTTGGACTGGAACTACATCATTGGTGGGACTTCCCAGCCTTCATAATCACATGAGTCTCTCTCTCTCTCTCTCTCTCTCTCTCTCTGTATATATATATATATATATACACACACACACACATACATATATATATATATATATATATACACCATTGTGTTGGTTCTGTTTCTGTGGAGAATCCTAATACAAGATTTTTTTTCAGAAGAATGTATTTTTTTTCAATATGAGCTCTTTATTTTTATTTGTTATCATAAATTCTCTGCAATATTCTTCCAAGTTGCATTTTAAGGTTAATAAATGTAAACTCTTTGACATCCTCAATAATTTTTCTGTCTATATAACAATATTTTGAAATAAGAAAAATGTTTTCTCTATAAATGTTAAGGTATCAGGTAACCTCAGAGCATATTCTGCAAAATGAAGAATATTCTCAAATTTATCTTTTTCATATTGAAATATATAAATAGTTCAGGACAAATATTTTCAGTTACTATCTTTTTACCTCCGTTCTTTGACAAATATTTTTGTAAGACAAAACTTCAAATAAGCTGTCTTTACTTACGATTTTTAAATGTTTTGCCAGCTATAGATGCTGTAAAATCATAAACCTTCTCAATTTCATCCAATTCCAGTATATAACACAGATTTATCCAACTAACAATAGGAATTTTATTGTAAGATTCTTCCCACAAACTGAGCTATTTCCAAGCACAATTATAAGATTTTTATCTTATAAAATCTCACAATTATCTCACAATTATAAAAGTTTTATCATCTTGCTTGCATTTTATTTTCATAGCTGTAATTTGTTAAAAATTCAAAAGCTGAAGGCTCTTGGCACTTGAATAGTGTAGTAATTTGATTAAATATTTTCAACTGCTTTTGCACAAAATACAACCAAAATTTGGGATCATTCATAAAAATGTACAATATCTTTATGAGACAAGAAGTTTGATTTAAAAAGCAGCTCTTCAAAAGTGCAAACATTTCTAAAGCACATTTGATGATAGATAGCAAAGAGACAAAGCTTGTATTGCCATATTGAAGTTTTTTTTTGTATTCAACATCAGTGTCATGACATTTTGTTGTTTAGCTACTCTGTGTGTATGTGTGTGTGTGTGTGTGTGTGTGCGTGTGCGTGTGTGTGTGTGTGTGTGTGTGTGTGTGTACAACTACAGCTTTTATTTTCCTTGGTGGGATATCCCAATTTATTTGAACATGATTACAAATTATGTGTATATCAAAATTAATCCCTAGTATATATCTGCTCCATAGGCTTTTTTAAAATTGAAGTATAGTTGATTTACAATGTTATGCTAACCTCCACTGTACAAGCAAAGTGACTCAGTTTTACACATATATACATTCTTTTTTTTTTTAGTATTCTTTTCCAAGATGGTTTATCCCAGGAGATTGGATATAGTTCCCTGTGCTATACAGTAAGACCTTGTTGTTTATCCATTCTAAATGTAATAGTTTGCATCTACCAACCCCGAATTCCCAGACCATCCCTCTCCCTCCTCCCTCCCCCTTGGCAACCACAAGTCTGTTCTCTATGTCTGTAAGTCTGTTTCTGTTTCATAGATAGGTTCATTTGTGCCATATTTTAGATTCCACATATAAGTGGTATCATATGGTATTTGTATTTCTCTGTCTAACTTACTTCACTTAGTATGATAATCTCTAGTTGCATCCATGTTGCTGCAAATGGCATTATTTTGTTCTTTTTTATGACTGAATAGTATTTCATTGTATATATATACCACATCTTCTTTATCCATTCACCTGTTGATGTACATTTAGGTTGTCTCCATGTTTGGGCTATTGTGAACAGTGCTGCTATGAACATAGGGGTGCATGTACCTTTTTGAATTATAGTTTTGTCTGGATATATGCCCAGGAGTGGTATACCTGGATCATATAGTAATTCAGTTTTTCCATAGGCTTCTTAATTTAGTGAGAACTATGTTTTTACCACAATAATGTGTTTTACAAAATTTATATTTTTGTTATCAAACAAAACAATTGTGACTTCAAGTTTTACTTTTAAATTGATTTTACAGTAGCATTCAACAATTGGAAATATTTTATCTTTACCAGAATGAACTTCCAAAGCTTTACTTTGATTTCAGGTATTATATGAAAACTTTTTACCTTTATTAAAATTAACTGATTTTCTTTCTGAAGCATCTGATGACACTGCTAGGAAACTGGTATTACTTCTTCTGCTAATGAACTCAACATGTTAACAGCTATTGCTTCACTTTTTATTCATTCAAAATAAAACATCAATTGAAAATAAAGAAAATTAATTTAAAACTACAGTCCTTTGATCTAGATGAAAAGTCATGGCTCTTAGAGTGGTTTGTAGAACATACATTCTGCAACTGCATCAGATAAATTATCTTTTTTTCAGCCCAGGTTTTAAAATAACCACTAACTTTTGAAATAGATACTGATGCTTCATCAGCAGATTTATATCTGCTGGTTTTCACACGTTGGTGATATAATTTATGACCTGCAAAGTAAGCAGTAAACACTGGTAAGCATTATGAGAAAATTAAGCATTTAAGTCAACAAGAGAAATAAAAAATCAGCACTTTCACTTTATTTAACATTAATTTTTGAGCTCATTGCTATTGAAATACTCTATTTCAAAAACTGAAAAACTTTATCAAAAATTGAATAGTTGTATGTCAATACCAAGCAATAACCAAATCTCTCTACTATGGATATTCAGCTTATACATTATATGCTCTATAGAAGAACTGCTTACTTAGTCTTATTTTCTGCATATATTTCATGTATATCTAAACCATATTTGCCTCATTTCTCACTGATCCCTGACAGGCAACTTGGTGCCTTTATGCATCTCACAGGCTGGGGCTGGGGCTCCTGTACACCAGTGGCTGGCAGAGAAGGTGGCGTCATATATTTCCTTCAGCATCACCTGAGAACAGAAGTGAGCTGTCCCCAGCTATGTGCTTGCAAGACCCCTGCATGCTCCTTTGAAATGGAAGCCTTAATTATACCGCATTTGGAAATAAGAGTGACGGAATGTTCTTGGTCATCTTTCATATTTCACCACATGTTAAAGTGAAAACTTGGTCCACTGCACACATGACTCACACACTACAGACAAGACCATGCCAAGAACTGGCATTTAGTACAAAGTGGAAGCTTACCAAACCTATTCCAGCTAATTTGAAGCAACTGCAGTCAGGGACTCATTATATCAAACTAAATGAAACATCATATCAGCTGACATTAATTGCAACCCCAGGCAAACCAGAATGTCTGGTCACCCTAGACACAGGGAACAGCAAGTACAAATTTAGGAAACGCCTAGGTAGGTTTCAGTAGGCATGAGGAGGAAAGCCAGTGAGAGAATAACAGAAAGCTAGTTAGAACAAGTTCACAGCCATGTAGGCCGTGGAAAATATTTCAGGTTTTATTTTACATAACCCAAGAAGGCTTTGAAAGACGTTGGTCTGATTAATGTTTAAAAAGTCAGTGAACGGGTTTCCCTGGTGGCGCAGTGGTTGAGTCCGCCTGCCGGTGCAGGGGACACGAGTTCGTGCCCCGGTCCGGGAAGATCCCACATGCCCCAGAGCGGCTGTGCCCGTGAGCCATGGCCGCTGAGCCTGCGTGTCCAGAGCCCGTGCTGCGCAACGGGAGAGGCCACAACAGTGAGAGGCCCGCGTACTGCAAAAAAAAAAAAAAAAAAAAAAAAATCAGTGAACTGCTGCGTGGAGAAGAAACTGTATAGGATCTGAATGGAGGCAGGAAAGCTTGTTAGGACACCATTGCTAGTGTCAGGTAAAAGGCAATGGTGTTTAGGACTGGGAATTAACGTATAGAGGTAGTGAGAAATTGTCTAATTTGGGAAATATTTTAAGTATATATCTGACGGGATATGTTGATGCCTTGAATGTGTGGAGTAAGAGAAAGATAAGGGTCATGGAGTCATGGTTTTACTATCAGCCTTTTGCATGACTGCTGGTGCCCTGCACAGAGATGAGGACCATTGTGAGAAGAGCAGCTAGAGAGGGGAACTAGGAGGTCTGTCTGTTTGTAAAGGTTAAGTTTGACATGACTATTAAGCATCCACGTGTAAAGTTGGGTGGCTATTTGGACATATGCATGGTGGACTGGTTGGGATAAGAAGTATAAATAGGGGTTTAGGAGTATAGAGGTGGTATTTACAACCACAGGACTAGATAGGATCACTTAGGGAGTGGGTATAGATAAAGAAGAGAATTGCCGACTGAATCCCAGAGCACTCTTATAATTATTTGTTCATTAGATATACAGCATCCAAAAGTAATATTTTATGCAATTAATACGTTGTCGTGTTTCAAAATTAGCACATGCTTCTTGCAAAAAGCACACACACGCATGCACAACAAACCTCTCTTTGTTCTCTTCTTATTTTAAAAAGTTACATTGCATAAAATTAAACAATGATAAGGGGGATTAGGGTACTTCAGTTCTCCTTTACTTACCTTCTAAAATAACTCACGTTCTTCGGTGCTCTCTACAGTGCTTGGTGCGGTGTTGCCACCTAATAAAAGTAATAGACTATTACCTCTCATTTTACTTCATTTAGCTACTAGAGAAATACATAGATAATTAAATATTATAAAATGCATAGTTCTGAATGGCTAATGAGATGAGAAAATGACTGGAGATGCATTCTTCATTTGACTTGGAAATGTGACTATCAGAAAAGGTATATTTTCTATCTGTAGCCATAAGTCCAATTTAATCAAAATATGACTTTCCCTGTAAAGACCAATCAGTAATTGCTTTGTGTGAAAGGTATTCTGGTAATTTATTAAGCATCTAATGACAGATTGATTACTAATGATGCAAGAGAACAGGTAAGAGACAAGAGGCCAAAGGGACCAGTAAATCAAAGAGAGAGATTTTCAAGCCATTGACTGTAGAGAGAGACATGTCCAGAAATAATACAAGATGAAGGACTTGGAAATGAAGGGTGGAAAAAGGAACTACCAAATGTGAGGTTGGCTTAAGTAGCCAACCGCTAAGATTCCGAATTGGAACCCTTATGTTATGCTTTAACAAGGAAACTTAAATTCCATCTCACTGGCATGGTCGATTTGAGGAGCCTCTTTGATCTGGAAGCAGGAAAACAAATGAGCTGGCATAACCTTCTGAAATCTTATATCATCAATATACTCAGTGCTAGACAAAAGCAAAAGAGGGAAGAACAGGCCAAAGAGAAGAGTTTTCTTAAAATCTATCCCACAATGGTGTAGATGATAATAAGAGTAGTAATAAGCAGGGCAAATTAAAATTTACAAAGAACTTTTAACAGATGATCTCATTTAATTACTATAACAGATCAATGAGGAAGGCAGGTTTTGTCTGATTATCTTCAATATGTCCAATTTACAGATGAGTAAAATGAGATTTGGAGAGGGTTTATAACGGCCAAAGGTAACACAGTTCGTGAGGGACACATAATCTGTCCTCTGGTCTGTCTGGCTTCACACTACTGCACATTGATGCCACATATGGTAGCAACAAAGATCACAGCCTTAAGTGTTTGCAACTGCTGGTGATATGTGCCTAATACACTATGCCCTGAGCGTCTGGACACAGTCTCTTTTGAAGCCTTTCTTTGCCAAATATTCTTAAGAGGGAGGGCCTCAACAGCAGACTTGGATTTTCTTTAAAGTGTCATTTGAATTGTCCATTGCATTTGATTGAGGAATATCATTGTCTCAAATGAAATCTTTTCTCAAAATCAGTTAAGTGTATTTGGATTAAAAAAGTGGCCTAACTAGCAAAACTCAAGTTCCAAAGCATGAGAAGCATGCCTGAACTTTGAAAAACCCTAACAAGATCCTTTCTTCTGTGTCATATTCGGAACATATTACCAAGAATCAAAACTTTGGATACAAGGTCTTCATAGTGCTTTTTGTACTCCCAGAGGAGTTGATTTTCCTTTGAAAATTCCTATACTCACCAGTTGTTTCTTATTCTTAAGACAGGTCTCCTTTGGTCCTCATTGCATCAGAACTGGGCATTCTATCAGTTTCTGCTTCACATGGAAATTAAAATCAGGCAACAGCACAAAAACTATGGGCAATCTTCTCCTCCTGGAGATATGACACAAAATTGAATCACAGTTATGAGCCCTTTTATTACTTATTACTGAGATCTATTTTCCTGAGTCCTCTGCTGAAAAGAAAAATATAGCAAGGTTGTAATGATAGTCAAGGTTCATCCACCATGAATTACTATGTAAATTCTAAATAATATACTTATATATCTATTTCCTGATTTATCAACTTTAGATTGTATCTATTTATGTCAAACTATAAAATGTTAGTATTTTGATGCACTTTTTTCTCTCAGTTTTATTAGTTATGTTATTTATACTTCTAGCAGTTACATTTATAACTAAATGATATATCTAGGCCTTTATTTATTCTTTATCCACCAATTTAGAGAGTATCTATTGACTCCACATTACATAAGCAAGGTAATTAGTGAACCTATCTTTTTCCATCTATTTTCCTCCTCCTCTTCCTCCACATTTCAACTCCTATTAACCATACTAACCATATTAACGTTTACACAATTGGTAATTATAACTGTCTGCAGTGCTTTAAGTTGATTGCATAAGTTAAAAATAAATAAACACATATATAATATCATTGTAATGCACATATCATTCTCCACAGATCTAAGTGAAGTGATTGGATCCACAGAGAAGATTATGTTAATCTATGTCACTTAATTTCTACCACTTGATGGAGAACGTCTATTCTAAGCAACAGTAGCAAGTGGATTCTTATTTCTTAGCCGTGCACCTCAGAGTGTGTTTGTTATTAGGACTATGGCTTTCACTGCATCTGTTTTATACTATAACTGCTAAATGCATATATTTTCCTCACCGAGAAAGGGAAAAAACACAGGATTTAATTTTATCAATTTTTGAATAGTGTGGCTTGTAATAGAATTGGCTTGCTTATTAAAGACCTTCTTCACATAGCATTCTCACTAATTTTATTCATTGCTTATTAGGCTTGCTACACAGCTATCTTCTCTTTTTGCTGCCCTGTATTGGTACTAGTGTGCTTCAATTCCATTTTTTTTTTTTATACTTTTCAGGATTTCCATTTTGTTTTGCTGGAATACATCCTCAAGTTTGGGTGAGATTTCCAATAGGATTGATAGTTACCTGCTAGCTTTCATTCCTAATGAAAAAGTGTGATGTCAATCTTATTTTTGATCCTTTGTAAATAATTGATTCTTTTCCCTCTGGGACATCTTAGAATTTCTCATTGCTCTTAAGTTCTGAAATTTCATGAAAATGCATCTAAGTCTTTGTTTCAAATTGCATAATCAATTATGCCTTTAGCCCAGATAAATCTTCTATAATTTATTTGATTATATCTCCCAACTGTGGAAAAGAACATAATATTTTTTTCTGGAATTCTAATTAGTTATTTTGGTCTATTCTGGATTGAACTTTCGTGTCTTTTATATTGTCTCATGGTTTCTCTTATTACTTAATTCTGGGAGATTTTTCTCAATTTTGTCTTCCAAATCACCCAAATTCATTTTCAACCATGTTCATTCATTATTGGATTCTTCAACTGATTTTTTTAAGTTTTAGAAGTTTTATTTAATTTTTGAATAATCTGTTCAACTTCCTTATTACTTCTCTTTTAGAGTGGTCTAAACGTACTCAGGGATGTAATATCTTCTTGACTATCTCCCAAGATATGAATTAGATTTTCTTTTAGGCTCTCTTCCGTAGCTTATGTTAGTTCTATTTCCCTAGGATTATTTGATCTATTTGATTACTTTGGGTAACCCTCTTTAATGCTATTGGTTAGGTACCTATTAACATGAGTAAATGAGGACCGTGTAATTAGCATAAATTGACGGCAAGGTTTTTGTTGTCACTCCTCTATTTGGTTTACCAAAGGACTCTTCCTCTTCCTGGTAAGGCTGAAAGGGGGCTGTGCTTGTAACAATCAGGCTTCCCTGTGGAGTGTGGGTGGAGATAGGCAGGCAGGTCCCGTACTCCCAACCATACAATTGAACGGGAGAATTTACTCTGGGGCCACAGTAAAGTGCTTTCTCTATTTCATTCTTGTGCCAGCCTGGAGCACTCTTTCCTCCCATCCCCCAGCTCCACCCCTGCTTTGGACTGTTCTGTGGGTTGAGAGTTATCTCCAGCTCAGGTCCCTTTCTTTAATCCCAGTCTCCCAGTAAAGACCCTCTGAGGTAAATCTAACACTTTGTTTAGAAATCAGTTCCTAAGTACTCAATTAAGACGGAGGCAAATGCTACTCTGTACCCTGGTGGAGGCTTCAGCAGCCCCAGCTGCTTTATAGACATTCCTTTACTTAATTGTCCTGAACTATGCACCAAAGTGCATTTCTGATCTTCATGCCTGCCAGCTCCAGAACTGAATCTTTCTGAGGTTCCTCGGGAAGAATGTCTCCCATCTCATTAGACAGTAATCAGCATGAGATCAAAGATCAACTCTTATTCCCATTATGTACCCAAAGTCTATAGAAGCATCTAGTATATGATTGGCACTCAATAAATATTTGTTGAATTAATGAACAAATATATTAATTGATTTTGAAATATTCCTTTCGATACATTTTTTTATTTCAATGAATCTTCTGAAATGTGGATAGGTGCTCAGATCATCATTTTCAAATTGATGGAATTTTTAATGTCATTAAAATTATAACTGTGAACATTATATACAAAGTTTATGATATAATATTAACATAAAAGAATCAAAACCCTTAACTGTTTATATACTATGATTACCACTTATAAGGTACTACTCAGTTTGTGTATTTGTATGTGTGTGTGTGTGTGTGTGTGTGAGTGTGTAGACAGGCACTAGGAAAAACATAACATAAATGGGAATTTAATTTAATTTGTTCAGTTTCTAGGGATTTCGGTTCATGTTTTCTTCTTATTTCAATTTACTGTAATATTATTTATTCTATAATAAAAATATCAAACTAAATTAAATGCCACAGGAAAGAGATGCCACAATCTTCTTGGGTGATGTAACATGAAAAAGATATTTTACCCTGACAATAAGAAAAGCCTTCTAGTGTCCAATCTAAAGCCATTCTTTGTCATTTTTGTTTAAGTTGCCTTCCCATTCATGACCTTTACAACTGGCCTTGCCATATTGACCCTACCACCGTTTCTGATAATTAAATATTATCTGCTTAGGTAATCATTACACCTATTCACTAAAGAAATTTTTAATCAATATTCCTAGGTATTGTGCTAAAATCTGGGGATACAAAGATAAATGAGAGTCTGTATGATTTTAAGATTATAGCCTAGTGATTCTTCAATGGAAATTCAGAAGGGTCCTACAGTCTTTCTCTGTGTATTTGCTGCCTTTTAGAAACACTCCCCAACCTTCACTATGTCTATTCTCATAGATCTAATTATAATTAATGAAAGTCTAAGGAAAAAGTGCACAGCAAAGATAAGACGAGCAGGGAAAGGGAGGGGGGAACTAAAAGAACAAAAAAAATGGAGAAATAAAAGCAATAATAGAAATTATTTTAATGAGTCAAGGCATAGAGGGAAAATTGAGAGAATGAGTATCTTTCTTGGTCAAATATGATCAAAACAATGAAAACTCCCCATATATGCCTTTTCACATTGCAAATTATACACTCTCATTTTATTTCCACATTCTTATGAATGTTTCTACTTACTTTGTGGAGTCATTCACTTGTTTCTGTATATTGCTTTGTGTCATTATTTCTATGGCCACCTATGTGCTATATGAGAAAGTTCAATACATTATGTTTAAAGGAAGAGTAAAGGTGGTTTTGACTGAGAGGTTAAGGGGCTTTTCTATATTAAGGTTCACAATTTTATCTCATAAATTTTATGATATCTATTTTGGCTCCCACAGAAGTGTTATCTCTAACTTAACTAAGTTCTCCATCAATGAGGCTTCCAGAAAATTAAGCTATTGCAATAGACAAGGGATTGATGTACTTTTAATGGAATTTCCTTGTGGATTTATGCCTCTACCATAAGCTCAGTTGGTTAAAGAGCATCTCTATCCATTCAGTTCCTCATGCCAGAAACCTGGGAGTCATTCTTGACAACTGCCTCTCTCTCCATCCCTCTATCCTATACATCACAGGTCTTATTGATCCTACTTTCAAAATGGATCTTGATTCCTTCCAGTGCTCTTTGTTTCCACTGTCAGCATGCTAATACTGACTTAGACCTTGATCATCTCACACATGGATCACTGAAATCACTTCCTAATTACACTTCGAGCTGTCTCTCTTGATCCCTTCAATCCATTTTCCATGCAGCCATAATGGCAGTGTCTTTAAAAGCTCGAATTTAACCACATGGCTTCTCTGTTTAAATCTCTTCAATGACCTCCTGAAACAAAACCCTAAATCTTTACAATCCTCTCCATGAAATGGTCTCTGTTAATCCTATTGCTCTTCTTTTGGTGAGTAAAAGAGCTCTTTTCTGCTTCAGCATTTTGTATATATCCTATTCTTCCATTTTATTACTTGACTAAATGCAATGTATGAGTCAGACTTCCGATTAACTGTCATACCTCAGAGAAGTATTATTGGACTCTCTCCCACTTCCAAAGGTCCCACATGGTAAGTATGTTATAGTTAGCTATTTTTGTTGTTATTTGTTTAATGGCTATCTCTCCCACAAAACCTTAAGCCGCACGAGGGCACAGATCAGATACATTTTGTTTGTTACCGTATTTTCAGTAACTAGAATGGTGCCCCACTTAAAGTAGTTGCTCAGAAAAAAATATTTTGGTGAGTAAATGAATGATGACCATCCTTGGCCTGGCAGAAGTAGCAATAGCAAATCAGGCCTGGTCTCTAAGCCATCAGTCAGTTCAGTCTAACAGAAACTGTCCTGGATGTCTCTTTCTCAAGCTGTTTTGAATATTTATCTAGTCAGAACCATGGTCATTTTGGTCACAAAAAGGTTTTTCTGAAATTAGAAGAAAGTTCCTCAAACAAGTAAACTTAGCATTTCAGCATCAAAATAAGGAAAGTGACCCAATCCAATAAAGTAGCAGATGCCTGTTCTTGTCTTTTAATTCAAAAGACAGCATGCATGGGTAATATATAATAAGCATTCATCAGTGTGCTAATAGTGTTTGAAATTCTATTAGGTGACATGATGAGAAAGCTCGAGATAGATGGAGTTGTTATATATACGGTGTCTTGACTGTGCCTGCCAGAGCCTTTAAAGTCAGTTTAGTGGTCTATTAATGTGTCCATTATAAACCCAATTTCTTACCTTAGTCATTTTAAATCTCATCTGTCTAATAACTTAGTATATGTTATTAGCCCAAATTCAAACATTTTATATCAACTATAATTCTTAGTTGTTAAACCGGTTTTGACTTATCAGTGCCACATTAAAACCTTAATAGGTAGAATAGGTGGCTATCATAACAATTTGGAGTAAGAGAAGTCAGGAGTGAGCGCTGTTTCCAGATACCTGAAAACCTATGAATGAGTCCCCTTTGCTTTCTACTGCATCTTCCCACCCCCGCTGATTTTGTATTCTCCAAGTTTCCCAAACCAGTCCTAATTGGATCCAGACAGGAGCCATTAAACCCGGCATGGCTCTAGGGAAACACCTTCCAGAGTTTCATAGGGGAATTTTTCCCCAGGAGCAACCAGTCAATGGTACAAAATGTTCTTGCTTCAGAGGGATAGGCCTGAGGCCATCCTCAGGGAGAAAATTGATTCGCCAAGACTTCTGAGTACTCTGCGGCCCTGTGGCATTTCAAACTCTTCTTTACGTTTTAACCTTATGCATGAAAATCCACCCTCCACCAATTTGTATGTCTTTTCTATTTCTTAGCAGCACCCTAAGCATCACACCCTGGATTGCAAAGTCAGCTCCCCTGCCCCTTAAAATGGACTCCTAGGCACAGGTCTTGAATTGTAATCCTGCAGCCACAAGTCGGCCAGGCCAACATGTGTCGAAAGTGCTACAGGATCAGATATCTACGTTCCTGGACTCTTGAAACTGTTTATCCTCCTTGCCTACCTGCAAAGTCTCTGGTGCATCCTGTGTGCCTTTGAGTGCTTCTCCCCTCTCTAATTGAGAGAAGCAAAGCCTTCTGGGGTCCAATAAAGCTGCTTTAGGAAGGCAAGAAACAGATGGAAAGTAAATGGGTTCAAGTGCTCCAGGGACCCAAGGGCTGCAGCAGAAGGCAGAAACAGAGCATCTAAACAGCAAAAGAGTATTTGATTTTTGTCTTTTAAATTTTGCATTGGGGCAGAGAAAGTATCATGGTGAAGAATCAGAAGTTCTCTCCTTCGTGCAAATGACACATAGACTGGATTCTGGTTAAAGCCAATTGCTCACTAGATTCTAAAGAAAATTTACTGACGGCTCTGTGTGCAGGGTGAAATGTAGGTCCTAAATTTGATTCCTGGCAAAGCAATTTTTCTCCTACTTTGAGAACTATTTCATTGGGGGAAGAGTATCTTTGAAAGACTAATGAGTTTGAAGTCAGACTTGGATTCTGATCCTGAATTCAACACGTGCTATCTGTCTGATCCTGGCTAAGTCACTTAACATCCCAGAGTCTCAGTTTTCTCAATTCTAAAATAGGGATAATAAAACCTGTAGTGGAGAGCTTTTGGAAGAAAATAGATATGAAAGTAAATAGATACACGTGGCAAACTGTTACTGTAACGAGGGCAAAGCACACTTAATGTCTGTAGTTCCCTGCCCCATGCTCTCAGTTAAATGATTGATATTCTCTGTGATATCAACCCCCTTCACCACCCCCTTTTCATAATTCTCACCAATTGCCAAGTAAAAGTTTCTTTAGATACCACTCCCAGGCCCTGATCCCTTGTTCTCCTTTATGTCCTTGCAGCTTTAATCCATGAGGCCAATATAATTTAGAGTACAGGGAAAATCCAACCAGCAATATGGCATAAGGTGAGCTCATAAATTTGGGAGAATGAATTTTGCCAAGAAGTCAAGAGCCTTAGTAAATGGTGTTCTTGCCAAAATATGCTGCTTTCTGGGAAGCAATTAATGATAGATAGTGATTATTGAGTTCTCACTTTGGGCTAGGTACTTTTTTAAGTGCTTCTCTTGAATGTAATAATTTAATCTCCTCCCCTCCCCTCCCCAAATGTATGAGGAAGATCCTATTTTTACTCTCATTTTGCAGATGAGGAAAGTACAACTTGAGAGAGATTGAGTGACTTGTCCACAATCACACTGATAAAGAAGAGAGACCTGGCAAGTTGACCAAGGTTAACTGTCTCCAGAGCTCAGGTACTTGACCACTAGGAAGTGCTGTCACTTGAAACAAAGAGAGCAGACTTGTCCTGTTCACCTGGACATTCTAGCTAAGTATAAATCTAGCCTCATGCAGAGCAACAGGTCCAGTATAGCTTTACTGATATACTCTCTGCACTATAACTTGTATACAATGGCTTGGGGTGACCAGGAACATATCTGCTGAGGTTTATTGCCTGGCAGTCTAAGATTTATAAACTACATGTGGTGGTGGTACATTTTTAACATGCCCCTCATGTATATTTTCTCAGTGAGAGAGCTAGTTTCTCAAAGGTTTGTGTACAGCCTTTAATTTCTCTTGCATATCCCTTATTCATAAAACTTTGGGGATCAGTAAGTGGTTTTGTTTGATTTTCAGCAGCTCTGCACGGTGGTCACAATGATCATATTTGCAAAATGTAAAAAGGCTAGTTCCATGGTTCAGCTGCGTAAGGATTTTATTCCAGGTTCTGGGACTTTACCCTTAGTCTGGTTTTACGGGACAGCAAACCAATAGACATTCAATGTACGTTTATTTATGTATGTATGCATTTATGTATTTATTTTTATTGAAGTATAATTGATCTACAATCAGTGCACATTTCTTGAGTGTTCACCATCAGAAAAGGCCAGCTCTAGGTACTGTAGTGTACAAAGGCAAATAAGACACTGATCTTCAGGAACTCACGGTATAGTGGAAATTAAGTTAAACAATATGTCACTAGGGGGGTGGAAAATCACGTGGAAGAATCTGGAATGGCTCCTTGGAGAAAATAGGATTTAACTGAACTTTGCAAAAAGCAATAGAATTGAGAACAATATAGAGAGCAAAGAAATTCCAAGAATTTTCACCCTTGCAGGTAAACAGGGGTAGAAATTTCCGCCTAAGTTGACGCACCCATTATAAGAGAAAGTTTTTTCCTATTTCTGTCCTAGAACTTTAACCAGGATAATTTGTTCTTCCAAAAAAAATTCTGTAGTATTTAAGAAAAGAAGAACGGGCCATCTCACGATTTATCAATACTTGGAATGAAGATAGGGAGGACTAAATTGTTAAATCCTTTGTATGTGTGAAACAGAATGCTAAATGCTTTAAAAGTTGTATTATTTAATCCTCACATAAGTTACAAATGAGGAAACTGAGTCTTAGAAAGAAAAAAAGTAACTTTCTCATCATCATACAGATAGTAAGTGGCAGAGCAGAAATTCAAACCCAGGTCTGTTTGACTCCAAAGTCCACACATTAATAAAAAATATACCTCATTCTGTCAAATTATCTGAGCCTCATCTTGCTATGGGTTCTTGTTTATTCTTCTCTGTGAACACTGCATTTATAGAAAAATAAAAAATGCCTAAGTTCACTTTTATTCAATGTGCATCAAAGTTTCACATTAACTGCCTAGTTTTCTTTTCTTTTTCACCCAGAAGTTTTTTTTAGCTAAAACTTTTCAACCTTCTGTGATCTCTTTATAATTCCCTTTAGGATGCATAATTGTGCTCGATCCATTTGTTAGAGGCTTTTGAAGTATTAAAAAAACTACATTAAAGTTATTTTTTTTCAGGTTTTATGTTAATGAACACAGGTGCTATTCAGAGCAAAGTCAGGGTGTCAAGGAAACTTTAGTTAAAGTTATTCATACATAAACTAAAAAAGGAAACATCTTTAGTGGAGGAAAAATACATTTAATGAGTAAGTACGGCACACAATTCCTCCTTTCAAAAATGTCAGCTCGTATTGAACCTCCATTCTAGATATCTTACAATTACTTTGTCAACAGAAAGTAGAGTAGTGATGGATGACGCACTGGTTCTTGAAACCAAACTTTCTGCGAGTTACTTAGGCTGAAACTAAGTGCTTTTACATTCCAGTCTTATTGATGATAGTGGTTTTATATTTATCACCCTGTCATTTCAGTTGACTGTATCAGGCTCTTCCCTGTAAGAATATGGACACTAATGGAGGTGTGTCCTTAGTGCTGGGAAGGGTCACAGATTCATTCTGCTAACACAGTCAGGGCACAGACTTCCCATGGAAGCTCGGAGGCAGCTTTTCCCATTTCAAAAAGAGATCAGCAAAACGTGCCTTAAAAGGCATTTGGCAATTGCCTTCTTACGAGCTCTCTTTTGACCATGACCCATTCTTGTGGCACTGCACACAGAGACGTTTGGCTCTCACTAATGGCGCGTTATTATTTTGCAGCCTCCCCTACAATAGGAAGAATTCTACCAGGACCTTGGCAAGTCCAGGACCTGATTGCAGCACTTTATTTATAAGAAATTCTGTCAAGAATCAATAATAGTCTTGGGTCTCAAGTTCTTTCTTTAATAATACTTTGATATGATTTGTCACAAGCTAGCCCAGAGTACCCACCAGATTTTATTACTTACCCTGCAGCACAGTGTCTTATCTTTGAGTCATGAGATCAGCCATGGGGAGACCTTTAAAAGGCTGTATTCTTTACTGTTTGGTTATTACAGGAAGTCTGTATGACTCAATAATACCTTTTATAGGGTGTGCTGTCACATCTTCTCACAGATGTTTAACCCCAATGTAGATATACTGGAGGCCCGGAGGCCATTTTAGTGATATGGACATTGTTTTTCATGATTGGATGCCTGATGTATCAATAGCAGGGAAAACAGAACTATACAAAAAAGCACAATGAAAACAAAACCAAAAACACTACCACCGTAACGAAAAATGTTGACTGATTTCCCCAGCCTGACTTTTCTGACTAGAGCTCAAACTAACTGTCCATTTTGACAGAGATTTTGTTTAGAGTCCAGAGTGTTAGGTTTTTATTACCTGAAAGCAGCAGAAATTTAGAGGTCAACTTAGATTCCTTTCCTGTGTGTGATCAGCTCCTCGGGTTTCACCGTACATCTCAATAAATGCGATCCTCCTACAGCAGTAGCGCGCTGTACAGCAATAGCTGCAAATATATTTTGTACTGCTCAGCCACGGAATTCATACTGTTGCAGCTAATGTCTGTTTGTAAATGCTTGTATCATGTTGTATTTACAAAACTGTATATTGTCAGCCTAGGGTTTTGTCTCTCCAATCTGTTTTTTCTTCCTTGAAGGAAAATAGCAGAAAATGTACTAATACTCACTGTAGACAAAACACACACATACACACATACTCAAACACACTCACAAGCAGACACACACACAAACCAGGATTTCAAAATGGTAATCATTTTGAATTTTGAAATTAGAGGAAATGAGGGAGAAACACTCCTTGGAAAGTTATTATTTTAAATCTTTCATCTGTCTCCAAATTGGTACTAATTTTCAATGTAGATTTAAGAAAATTGTTGGTATGTGAGCAAACATTTTATTCAAAAGTTTTCTGTTTTGTTCCCGCGGCTGCTGCAGTTGTTGCCCAAGGGGAGTATCCTTACCCAGCCAGCTGGTTTCTCTAGTAGTTCGGATCCTGGCTGACCATGTACAGGGCCTGAGCAGTGACGCTCTGGCTGGGTTCAGCCTGGAGCACACTGTCACTGCCCAGAGGACATCCTGGCTTTATTTCCTTGAATAGTCCAGATAAGAAGAGGCAGCAGACCCAGGAGGCCACAGTGGCTCCAGCTGCTGGCTATGGCTGTGATGCGCTGCCTTGCAGACTTTGTCTCTCTCCTCTCTCTAGATCGGCATGCTTTTCAGTGCAGACTCAGGACACTTCCCGACTCCTGTTCACCTGCCTTCCTCAAACTGGGCTTATGCTGAAGCTAAGGCCAGCTGATGGGTGACACGTCTCTGCTCCCGGCACTGCCCTCCTCCTCAGCTTCCCCAATACTGAGAAGTGGTAAGAATGTGCAGTAAATTGCCTTGGACTTGACCCAAGAACCCTTGGTTACCTGTAGGACTGTGTCCAAGGGCAAGGAAAAGGAATCTATATTTGCTAAATACCTACCATGTGCCAAAATCTGAGCTAGGCTCTCCATATACATTACAGCTCCTTTAATGCTCATATCATGCCCTCTGTGACAACAGATGAGCAGCCCTACATTCAGAGAGTAGGGAGTTTGCTGCCATGCAAATGAGAGTGTGGGAACTGGCCTACGGAGTGAAGGGTGTCAGATTCTAAAATTCATACTTTCTCTACTCAAAACCATGCCACCAAATTGCCAAACTATGCAACTAGGCTCTTCCATGTTACCATCCGTGTACCACTGTCCCTTGGGGATTCTCATAAGCCTACTTTCCAGCCCATTCCCCACATCATCCACGCCCTCTCTTCCTATCCAAATCCCAGCTCAGTCCTACGTCTCTATGAACGCTTCTTCAATGAGCTTATTCAGGCCTTTGCTATTTTTCCAAACTTTTTATTTTGCAATAATTATAGATTCACATGTGATTGTAGGACCTAACGCAGAGAGATCCTCTATACTCTTCACCCAGTTTCCGTCAGTTGTTTAACTATAATACAGTATCACAAATGGGATACTGACACTGTTACATTTCACCAGCCTTATTTAGATTTCACCAGTTTTAAATGCACTCATTTGTGTGTCAGTGTATGTATTTAGTTCTAGGCAATTTTATCACATGGGTAGATTCATGGGATTATCACCACAATTAAGATACAGAACAGTTCCATCACAGGATCCCTTGTGCTGCTGTCATATAATCACAGCCACCTCCCTACCTACCCTTACCAGCTCCTGGCAATCACTAGTCTGTTCTCCACTTCTACTTTGTTGTCATTTCAAGAATGTTATGTAAATGAAATTGTACAGTATATAACCTTTTGAGAGTAAACCTATTCAGTTTTGAAATTTCTACTTTTGACTGGAGTATATTTTGTGTGGAATCATTTATTTATTCAAAAATAATTGCAGGGGGCTTCCCTGGTGGCACAGTGGTTAACAGTCCGCCTGCCGATGCAGGGGACACGGGTTCGTGCCCCAGTCCGGGAAGATCCCACGTGCCGCGGAGCGGCTGGGCCTGTGAGCCATGGCCACTGAGCCTACGTGTCCAGAGCCTGTGCTCCGCAACTGGAGAGGCCACAACAGTGAGAGGCCCACGTACCAAAAAAAAAAAAAATAATAAATAATTGCAGGTCCCCTACAACATGCCAGGCACTTTGCGATACTAGACATACAACAATGAACCACACTGACAAACAGCTCTGTACCATATATTTGGTTCCTTATTTGTAGTGAAGTATACTGTTCGTAAGGTATATTTCTGCTCTAAACTTTTATCTTATCAATAGATCTTATGCTCCCTGACAGCAGAGAGCTCACCACACAATTCTTCTGATTTTACGTGAAAGGCCTAGAGCTGCAAACCTTTACTGAGCACGTAGAACTTAGACTTATGGTGCAGGGAGGAATCTGTGGAGATCATCTGGTCTGTTCTATGAAAAGAGCTTTAAGGGAAGTGACATTATTACTCTCTTAACACATGGGAAGGGCCTTGCACTAAACAATGACATGTAAAATAATTTAAACATATCAGTTCCTTTCACAATCCCTTCAGCCCTCAACACCTCTCACTCAGAGAGCTCACGCTGTCACACTCCCAACAGTGTAAGCTCGACGTCTTCAATTTGCTATTGGCCTGTGCAACAGATGCACACCATCTTCTGAGTAAGATCTGCACGTCACAAGAGAACAAGGCTCATCATTGTGCGAATGGCAGGCTTGTTTTACTCATGCGTCATCCTTAGCTGTATCAACACCAGGCTCCCTTTGTGACCACTGTTCAGTTCTTCTCGGTGCAGAGGGTAAAAGAACAAGTTCTTCCCTTCCTCTTAACCATGGAGATTCTGTGAGGACCTTCAGCAGGTCTTGTGATGATTCCTTCAATCTGGTGGAGAGGTGAGAAAAATGAACTCAGTAAGTTTTGTAAAGGTTGATTGGCTTCCAGAATTGGTCACCAGCAAGTTCAAGTGTACAGAAAACAAATTTCTAATGTGCAATGTGACTGTTCTTATAGTTCTGTAGATTCCTGTTGAGCAATAAACCAAGAAGAGTGAGTTCTATTGTGAGCTGTTGTGTCAAAAATTTTGTGATTACAGAATTGAATTTCCCAGAAGTACATAATTGTTTAAATTGAGTTATTTTCCTCCTCCCCAATTACAAGTCTACTGTCTCTTTATTATATAACAATTGTTGACAAAGAATGTAAAGTTAAAAACCTCTTTGAAGGATGTTGTATTCAGTTTTCTGTGTAAGAGAACTTCTGAAACCCCCAGGATACATAGTAAATTGATTCCAAAATATGACCTTTGTCCTGATAGGATGCTCAGGAGGAGAATGCAGTTTTTATCCCATCATCTTCAGAACACTGACTTGGCACAATAATCCATTTGCTGACCCTAAAATGATAGAATGAATCCTTATAGCAAATGATACATTGGAAAGATGAGAACTGAAGTACTCCGTGAATTTGAAAAATGCCTTTATTCAATATGTCATCTGTTCAGAGGATTGAGTTGTTGGCACCAGATGAAGCAGATAAGCTTGCTGGCAACGTGAAACATGTGGACTTTTTTATCTGGCTCTTGATGAATTAGCTGACCTTGCTGGTGCTGCCCAATGTGCATCTTTCTTAGGTTTTGTGTTTTAGGAATCACAATTTCATTGGAGGTGAAGTGATCTAGATTTGGCAATAAAACATTTTCATGACCGCTAGTGCAAAGAGGAAATTTTAGTACAACAAAATGGACTTATCCCATGATTCATTTGGGCATAGTTTCAGAAGACAACCAATCCTGAACTAGCCATCATCTTCCACACCTAACACTTTCACCAACTGTCCATCATTTGGGGAATCGAGTACAGAACCTATCAGAAAGTAGACGGCTCTATGGTGAAAGTCTACTTAGACTTCACAAGTTGCTTCAATCTGTTGTCTTTGGTTGTGATTGGGAAGGAATAAGCCACCTCTGTCATGACTGTGGGGGGATATTCCATTTTGTTAATTGACACAATTCATGAGTCAGATGAAAATATATTACTTTTTTTGCAATTTACATGAAGTACAATGAAGAAATGGTGCTCATTAATGAATTATTTAGCTCCCATAGGTTCTGGAAAGATTTGGGGAAGTAAGAATTTCCAGAACAATAAGCAAAACTAAAAAAGTAGTCTGAGATATTTTTTAACAAATTCTTTCAGTTGCTATTTAGAAGACAATAATTATAGCATTCCAGATAATTATCAGAGAAGATTTAATGGGAAAGGTAAAACATTTTTATTCATTAAGTTATCGTAATTTTGTCTTAGAAGGAATTTTAATATTTCTGCCAGGCCCTAGAAGGAAGATACTGAAAGAACAATAAAATGCTTACAAAAGTTATATCTGGAATTTACTGGGTTATTACTAATTCAAAAAGAAACTAAATGTCTTTTAAGAATGAGGCAGAAGCCATGTTAACTGACGTTAATGTAGATATGATGAATGAAATTGTCTGAACAGATGACCTTGTATGGAGTTTGTGGAGTGATGATGATGATGCCATCTCTATGCAGTTGATAGATTGAGAACATGTGACATGATGTGCCATGAGGGGGGAAATAAGCCTAGCAGAGTGGTGTTGCATGCCCTGAAATGGAATAGCAGGGGATTTGCTACTAGAAGTACAGTTTGGATTGCCAAGTTGCTTATTTTCACTCTAAACAATTGTAGGTGAGTCAGAATTTACCATCAGACTTCTGGTGGGTGCACTCTTCATGCCTTGTGATAAACATCCTATATTTCCAGATTGCTTATCAAGTAATTGGTTATGACTAACCTGAATGAATTTTTCTATCTTTTTTTTTAACTGTACTTTTTGGTATATAAATACTGTGCTAAATACTTCCTATATATTTCTTCCTTCTAGGATCCAAATGATGGCAATATTATTATCACCCTCATTTTTTAAGTGTTGGAACAGAAAGCTAGAAAGAGCTTAAATTCCTGTCATAAATAGGACTGGCCACCTACATCTCCTGTAAAACACAGTTGTGTTAGATTTTTCTTCATATATAGCTAAACTTAATCCTAACTGATATACTGATCCATTAAAATTCCATGGAAAAGGGGAATTGGGGCAATTTTATGTGCTAAGCAATTTATATGTAATAACTCATGTAATTCTGACACCTAAGAAAGGTATTATATTCCCATGTCACAGTTGACAAAGAGTCTCAAAGAAGTTATCTTACTTTAATGATGAGAACTTTGGAATCCGGAAAGGTTGTCTAACTTCACACAGGTAGTAAATATAGGTAAACCACAGGTCTTTCTGGTTCCAAATTCCATGCTTTTAATTGTACTATATTGCCTTAGAATATAAAAACCAAATTTAAAAGTTCCCTATCTTTACTATCACATGACTACTCCTGGTTGAGAAAGGAAGAGAGAGTAAACAGATAAACCTGTAGCTGCCCATGGAAAGAGAGCTGGCACTATTTGTTAAGTGAAGAATGAATAAATGATAACCTTCTTTTCACTAGTTCTGCTGCAAGCACCTATACCTGACCTAAAACAACTACAACAATAACAGAACTTTTTAAAATACTCAAAACCAAAAATACCCATTGAGAAGATTCAGGATCCCAGGCATAGAAGTAAACTGATGTGATGGGAACTGCAAATTTGGGGATGAAGTGAAAATCTCATACTGAATAGTGAGACCACTCCAATATCAGCTCTACTACTATGCCCAAGTCCAGAATGCTAGCAGCAAGAGGGGGAATTGGATGGTGCTTCTCTAGTGAAATTAAACTATTACAGACCTACAAATGACAATAGTTGGTTGGCCCAGTGAAAAAGCCAGCTGGTCACTCGTGCTACAGAGACACTCATTAGTTCACAGCTGCACTAATGTATGGTTTCCCGTCAACTCTTTAATGCCTAACTATGAACAGAGAACTAAGAATGATCAGATACTTTAATAAAGAGAAACAAATAAACAAAAGAACAGAATTGATAAGAAATCTGGACAGTGGAAAGAATGAATATCTTTCACTAATGAATCAACAACTGAATGCTATGAAAAATGGAACAATCTGAGAAAAATAAAGTGTTTTTAAAATTAATGTATGAGAGCCAAATTTTAATAAAAGTGTTAGAAGATGCAGTCAAAAAGTATCCTAGAAAGAACAAAAATAGAAAGAGATGAACAGATGAAATGTTTTGGAACATCTTATGAACCAAAAGTGAGGTCTAACATATACTTAATAGGCATTCTAGAAAGAGAGAACAGAGAAAATAATGGCAAGGAAGTTATTTTTAAAAGAAGACAGGAAATTAAAAAAAAAAACAGACTAAAAATATAAAGTGAAAAGTCCATCTGTGCTCCCAGAAGAATGATTGAACAAAAGACCACACAAAAATGAACTGTAATGAAATTTTGGAGTACTACCAATAAAGAGATGGCATTAAACTTCTAGACTACAATATTGAAAGAGAGAAGAACAGAAGAATAGCTTTAAGGTTTGGAGGGAAGAAAGATTTCTAAATTCACCTTTTCTCTGGAAGCTACTAGAGGATGGTGCTCCAACAAAACGTCATAAAGACCATATCCAACATTGCAGAAAGGATAAGGTATTTCTTAGGATGACTCAAAAGTAAATACAGGAGACAATTACTATGTAGCAGGACCAGAAATTGCCAGTCCATATTGAAACCAGAAAAATAGAACTCCAGAGAGCTAGATGAGAAAACATAATTAGATCTTGTTAGATCTGACTGGTGGGATATTGTATGAAGAGGCACACTTTGGGGTGTGAGTCAGTAATTCAATAGAGAAGAAAAAAACCAAGCAAAAGAAGAAATTATGCAATTATTACTTTTAAAAAATGAGAAGTTATACAATAAATATATGTAAGCAGAGTCAACTACTTGACTCACCAAGGAAATATATGTGCATAGTAACAGCAATAAAGACTGTGGATATGAGTTTAACTCCAAGTTGACAAAACTCGATGGCAAGGATCAGGGAAAGAGAGAAAGAAGTTATGTCTCTGTGTGTATGTGTGTGTGTGTGTGTTTAAAAGAGCTAAAATCTTCATTTACCATTATAATAGATCAATGGATAATGTTTAAAATTGATAAATTACAATATAGCTGTGTAGATGTAGACATAATTAGAAACATTGAAAAAGTTGTTGCCCTTGATGGTATGTGAACTGGGTAGCAAGCAGAGGGAATAATCTTAAGATATATATATATATATATATATATATATATATAGTGCTTTTAGTAATGGTTAAATTCTTCAACTGTATACTCATATTGCTTCAATTTTTTAAAAGTTTGTAAAAATTTCCCATCATTGTTACTTGACCACCCCTGAATCTATCAGTTTCCTCTAAAATCAGTATTATGCACACTCAGAGTTCTTAGCAAGGTAAGAATTTATTCCCCCTGTGGTGTTTCCTTTTCAGTTCTGAGCACAGCAAAGACGTTACATAACTCCGAATTTCAACAAACACCTGGAAACCAGGCTGTTGGTATTGCTCAGATGAGACCAGACATGAAGAGATTGGTAGTGACAAGTGTTGTCACTTCTCTCTCTGACAGCAGGCAAGTGGCACACTGTATATACAAGGTCTGATACCATGCTCTCGAGATGAAAAAAAAGAAAGGCAAGTGAAAAATAACATTTCAGAAAGAGCTAGCTGGGAAAATAATGACAAATTACACAGGATTTTGCTTTGCTCTTAGTATTTTTTTTTTTTTTTTTTTTACCTGGATAGAGTACGTTTTATTTTACTAGCCCTTTACTTTTGTGCATTTAGTCTGTTTTCTATTTATTTTTTTGGCGGTACACGGGCCTCTCACTGTTGTGACTTCTCCCGTTGCGAAGCACAGGTTCCGGACGCGCAGACTCAGCGGTCATGGCTCCCGGGCCCAGCCGCTCCGTGGCATGTGGGATCTTCCCGGACCGGGGCACGAACCCGCATGCACTGCATCGGCAAGTGGACCCCCAACCACTGCGCCACCATGGCAGTCCCCTGCTTGGAGCTTTTATAAAGACTCAAGAACTACGAAAGGAGTGTTTAAGCCCTAATTAAGTCTCCTCTTGATCATCTGCACTGCACACCCAATTCTCAGGCTACATTTTAAAAAGGCATCATATCGTCTTCTAATTCATCTGCTCTTTTTACTGCCTTGCATTTTGTTTAATTTCCCCTTTGTTTTCCTTGAGTAAAAGGCAGTTAAAGTGAGTCATTAAGAATTAAAAAAATAATTACGAAATGAAAAAATAGCTCAGATGAATTTTAATTAGAGTCTAATTTAATGGGATTTGAACCCAGCACACTGGAAATCTATGGCAGTAACTTTAGCCATTAAATTACATGGCCTTTGCTTAAACTCAGTGGGAATTTAGAGAGATTATTTTGCCTGCTTGAAGACACCATGTTTTTTCCATTAATGCCAGGGAAATATATTGAGCGACTGAAATATTACTAATAAGAATAAATGTGAAAGTTGTAAATTTCAAACAATGTAAGACCCATAGTTCATACCTGAATTTCCCAATGTGTATGTGACATGTCATTAAGCTTAAAGCTGAAGACACACTGTATTATGTTTGACCTCTTTAAAAAAGGAACCTAAATATTTCCACAATTTGTCATCCTTTGGAATCTAACAATAATAAGGCAGAGAATGTGACAGGATCTGTTCTAAGTTGAGAGAAAGCCCTCATGGAACTGCTGTGGTCCTGAGCTCAGATGTGAGGCATCGCCATGCCCTCCTAGAATTCCCAGTCCTTTCCACTGTCTTCCAATGGGTTGTTTTTCATCCATAAAATGGGAACAGTGAAATATACAAATTTGGATGGGAGATTATAAGGTAGATTAATTAAAATCAACACCTCAAACCCTTCCAGGGAGAGTAACGCATGTTAAGTGTGAGGCAGAATTCCCAAAGGGATTTGAGCTTATCTCAGAAGTAAGTGATTCCACACTGAACCACTAGGCTGTACAGCCTTGAGAAATACCCCTGTGGTTTCATTAGAGCTAAGTCAGCCACTGGAGGGAGCCAATATGACTCTCACAGTGTAGTTGAATATGCTGAACTGGTAGGGAAAGAAATTTTAAAATGGCATGTAAGGATGACAGAATTTGAACAAAATCCCTTTTATTTATTTATGCCAAAATCTGTGTGAATGTAAAATGCCATCTCAATCATGCTTTATTTATGGTGTGGCTTTTTCTTTGGGGGGAAAAAAAAGAAAAGAAGAAGCATGTTGGCTTGACGTTCTCCTCTGATTGAATCTCCTTCCCACTGGCAAGTGAGTGATGTGGAAAGCTCAGACAACGGAGCAAGCCTCAGCACACGCCGAACCGGGTGTGGGTGTGGGCACGCTCCCTGACTCTGCTTGCCTGCTCTGATCTGGGCAGGTTTGAAAAGGCATTGCTTGTCATTTCATGCAGCTAGAAATCATTCCTGTGCCTCTCCTTGAATAGAGGGATGTGCAATATGTAAAATTCCTAAAGACAATTTTATTTATAGCTGTTGCAACAATGTTTATACAAAGTTTATTAAATATGTCACCCGCATTGATTTATCCCAACCAATCTCTTCAATCACTAATATTTATGTGATAGGTTCAGTTGCAACAATTATTTTATATGCTGTAGAGTATGTTATAACTAGGGATTCACCCTGGCAATTATATGAAAGATAAAATGCTTCCTGAAGACCTCAGGGCAGACCAGGAAGTATATTATTGGACACAAGGTGGTTTTAACTGAATACCACAGCACTAAATTTAGAGCAAGAAATGTAGAGCATCTTATGCTTAAAAATGAAAGCTAGTTTTATGTCCTTTCTGAATTTTTCTTATTACTGGGATGGTAGTAAGATCCTCTGTACATTTCCTTTCCCACATCCAAAACCTTGGGCCTGGAACCACTTTCCTTGTCATCTCTTTGAATTTCTGTCATCTCTTGCTCCTCGGTGGCATTTATCCAGTGCCCAAAGTGGGCAGGAAAGTCTACTTGGCATTTACAAATACGTATGAAAGAAACTAGACACACGTTAGTTGCCTGAAAGGAATTGGCATCTGATGTGAGGGGCTGAAGTACTGCTAACAAAGAAACCAGAATTGTCTAAAGAGCCCAAGGTAACTGTTGAAACTATGAGATGATAAACTCAACAAAACAATACAAAAAAAGTTATTTAAAACCACAATTGAATGCAACTTCTTCTGTTTCCTAAGAAAGACTAAAAAGTCCTTTGTTTGGCAAAATTGTCTTGACAGACCCACTTTGGTTTGGAGAGTAGGGCCTTGGGGCATAGTATGAAAGTAGACAGTAAAACAAAGAGGTAGCTCAACTGTTCTGCAAAGGAACTTAGCAGGCTTTGGGGGCTGAAGTTCACTGTAGAAAGGAGAGGGGAGAAGTTTGGGATCTAGGAGGGTGAACAACAGGAAAACAACAATCACTGAGAAATTCTGTGTTCTCCTGAGGCTGGGAAATGACCTCTGAGTGCAGATGTGTCATGTTCAGGTTGGAAAATTTTGCTCTGTTGTAGTGTATGCCTGTGCCTGTTCCCAAGTCAATGTTTTGGGAAGTGGGGAGTCCAAACTGAAGTAAATTGTTTCATAAGAGCACATCATGATAATCGATAGACTGAAATAATTTGGTCTTTGGTTGAGGCAGAAATGCAAAACCAGGGGTAACTAGTTTTATCAAGATTCACCCTAACTTCCAGAATCTCTAGGGAGACTGGGAGGAATCCTCACTGAGAGGTGAAAGCTCCTTTTGAAATAATTTAATCTCAGGTGACAGAGTGAACCCTGACCTAAGTATCATGCAACATTTCCCCAGGCAATGAATGGGTTCTTCCAGTTCTGCAGTGGCAGTCTGCTTCTACTCCTTTTTTACCCCCACTATTATTAAAAAACAAAACAACAACAGCAAAAAACATTAATTTCTCTGCCAGGAGAGATTTGTTTCCACTAGCCAAATCTTCCTCTTCAGTTGCTATTGGATTTGATTTTCAGGCTGCTTCATTTCATAGCCTTTTCTAAAGATTAGCAGTACAGGCAATAGAGATCTTTGGGACCATGGGTTGGAAATAATTGTGTAAAACCTATCACTCTCAAGTGGAACCTATTGAACTTACAGAAACTTTGTGGTCACCTCTTTTTAGGAAAGCAATTATCCATGAGCTACATGAATGAATCTATTGATTAACCATTCATTGAGTGATCCTGGAACCAGGCTACAAGCTAGACAAAAGACTTGAGAAAGACCTCCATCTACAGTGAGTTTGCATCTTCATGAGGAGGGAAATGAATTCCTCTAAGGAGAACTGTCAAAACAGTATGGACTGATTCTCATCTTTTTTTTGTCTAATTTATCATTTAATGAAAAGAGGAAAGGTTTGACTTCATCTTGATAGTAGGAATTTGGGCTTTGTCTCATATGTCCATAAAACAGGATTATCTGTTAGGAAAAGTTCACAGAACCTAAGAAATTAGACTCTCACTGCGGTTGCTAAAGGATAGGTTGTAATCAGTATTAAGTTGGTATCCAGAAAAAAATATATAGCCAACTTAAGGGCTTCATAGTTTTACATGGTATGATGTTATACTATTCTTTTATACTCTTCCTATGGGAATCTTGGTTTACAACTCTTGACAAAGAAAGCTCATTCACTAGAGTTCCACAAAAATATAGGATAATGTTGCTGACAGTAAGATTCCCCAAATTTTTGTGTCCTATGAGACCATGACGCAGAGTGTCTGGGGCCTGCTTTATATATTCCCTCCAAATCCCAAGTTCCATTGAATTGCCAACCGCATTGCTATCTGATTGCCACGATTCCTTGATATATGAAATCATGGTGGAATTTCCTTGGAATGATATATCTTAAGCAGGGATATAGCATTCAATGATTTCCAGATGCCTTAACAATGATGGTCCACTGCGTAAGGAGTTACCACAGATTATCTCCCCTTTGATTTGTCACAGTTCTGTATGGAGTTTATTACTAAGAGAAATATTAACCTAGCCTTCTACAGCAGCTTATTTCTGAAATCTTTAGACAATATTACAGAAAAAGAAGGCTGTTATTCCTTTTACTGACATGGGAATGGTCAGTGACTTTTGCCAAGCTCCCAGGAAAAATCAAGTAAAAAACCACAGGCCTTCTGAAGTGCCTTGTGTCCTAAGCATGGAACAACTATCCAGTGTTCTAGAGACTACTCCTCCTTCCCGTGAACACAGTGGGCAGGTACTGTCAACAGTACACTGGGCAGGGCAGAGCAGAGCTCCTTCTGTCTGCCATCTACCTTGGCCTTCACGCTGCTGCCACACTTGCGATCTTGGATTCTGCACAGACCTATACACAGACCTATACAAAACTAATTGTTCATGTGATTTTCTTTCTGAGCCACTGCAGATGTCCCTTTCTGTAACAATTTAATTAACACTTTAAAATAATGATGCATTAATTAATGCCAAATTACAATGAAGATCCTAGAGAATTACACTTTATATCAACATTAATGCAAAATGAGTTCCTCCTGGATAATTTTTCTTACAATGAATACAAAAAGAGATAATACTAATTAGGCCATCAATTTAAATTTACCATAATTTCAATCCACGTCATTTATCTGTTTCCCAGCACAAAACAATTCCGGTCTACCACACGTCTGTACTGCGATAGGGATGTCTGTGTAGCAACCAGACCAGGGTCAACTTTAGGGTATTGTGAGATACCTGAATGTTGTACCTCAGTTATTGAAAACAGGATATGTGTGTGTGTGTGTGTGTGTGTGTGTGTGTGTGTGAGAGAGAGAGAGAGACAGAGACAGAGACAGAGACAGAGAGAAAGAGAGAAATCCAACTCTTTAGTAATATAAAATGCCCTGACTTGAATAAAGTTACATGCTCAATCTTATCATATGCATGGCATAAGTCATCAGACTGTCTATGGAGCTGCATATAATTCAGTCTATGTTTCACTTTCAGGGTCATGACCCAGAAGTTAGAAGAACTGTACTATAGCAGGGCCATTTGTTCCTGAGCAGACCTAAATCATCTCTTCCCATGTACAAAAGTGATACCATCAACACCTGTTACATTTTGTTTTCTTTGCTTCTAATAATCAGAGGCTCCTTTCAGCACGAGGAAGAGAGCAGACTCCAAAGGTTAACTTTACAACAATCACTAAAGGAAAACATGGCAGTGGCTCCTCCGTTTCATCTCTTTTCTTTCTTCAGTGACCCTTCACACTTGCCTTTCATGATGAGACTCACTTCCTATCTAGAATTTGAGGATCTGTAGACCACTGTGCTTCTAAGTCAAAACACCCCAACTAAATATTTTCATAAAAATCTTAAATATTTTATTCTTATGGAAGTCTTTCAACAGTAAGAGGGCTCATTGGGGCACATTCCTTCAGGGCTTAATCTTAAATTATACTCTCTTTTTGACAAGGAACCTCTAAGATGATAGAATTCCCACCTCTCATATTTGGGAATTCTAGCATATACTTTGCTAAAGTGCAGTGAAAACATATTTAATAAAATGGCCAATTATAATGTAGAAGTAGGTATGGAAATTTGCCAACAAAACCAATAATCTTCCAATAATAAGAATCTCTACCTTCAGAAGGGATAACTTCTGAATGCGGTTGCAGTCGTTGTACCTTTGGGGCACTTTCCTGGATGTGTACTTACTCCTTTTAGCAATTTGAGTTATCACCATGCCCCCCTTGAAGATCACTTTTCCCTTTTATTAAATGACAAAAAAATTTGGCTCTTTATAGTTTGGTTTTCCCATGTTCTAAATCAGCAATGGAAATTTCTGCTTGCCCAGGTGTTCTCAAAGAAAGTAGGCAATGGGCCTAAATGAAGTCTGGCAGAAAGAAATTAATTTTAAAAAATCAATAAGCTCTGCCTTTGTTTTTATTCAGCTTTAGGGGAATACATATCAGTTACATTTACCTTGGACTACGTCTCCATGGCTGAAATAACAAGAGCATGTCAGAGCAGATCGGGGGCATGGGTGATCCATTCCACCTCCTCCGCCTGGTTGATGGCCAGGTGGTTAGAAGATGAAGACAGTTGAAAACTCGACCTTGTAGGACTACTTGGTATCATACAGTCCTCTTTCAACCATATGTATCTACCGGAGGCATCAAAATGATGTAATTCAACATGTGTTCCTTGTCTGCATCTATAGAGTTTTTCATGAAGATGGTAAAATCCACTGAGCTAGTTCATCATATATGTCATTAATTATACGTTTGAAATTTCTTAAGGTAATTCCAGAAATTAAATAGCACATTTTCATAGCTTAGCTCAGTATCTCAATGTTTGTTTGTTTGTTTGCCTCTTACATGACTTATATCCTCTCCTTACTCCATTCCCCTATCAGGAAATACTAGTAAAATCTATGGAAATTTAGGAGCATTCTGAAATGGAACTGTTTTACAAAGATTGTGTCACGTTGCTGGCAGAAGAATGTTTTCAAGTCTGTTCTTTTAACAGTCTCTTAGCAAGGTTATTATACAAGGAAATTATTTAGGCTATTTCTCAGTTGACATAATTTAATCTTCATTTTAGGTTTATTTTGAAATAACTGAATAGTGAAGGTGACGCCTCTCAAATGCTAGATTACATTAGGTTAGAAATAGTGACTTGACAAAGAAAAAAATGAGCCTCCTTATTAAATAATCTTCCTGATTTTCTTCACCCACATTTATCAAAACAGAATGAGCAGGAACCATAAGATCCTAGTGGTTAACCCTCAAGTTAACCTCATGGGTAGGAACCTGTTTGCCCCAAGTCTTTTTCCCTCTGGGATTTTTGCTTTGATTCTTAACTCTGGAATTAGATAGGATTTCAAATCCCAGCCCTTCCCTCTGCAAGCTACCTACCCTCTCTAAGCTTCAGCTTTCTCATCTACAAGGTGGAGATGATAATACGAGTGGTTTTGAAGACTGAACGAAAGTGCCTAAACAGTGTTTTGCACCTTTAGTTCAGGTTCTGTTGGTTGAAAATTCATTCATTGGTTCTGCAAACATTGATCACCTTTTGTTGCCAGTCATAAGCCTCTGGCACTAATAAGATAATTAAGATAAATTCTCTATCCAAAAGAACTTCACAGTCTAGGTGCCCATCCAGGTACAAAAGTAAATAATTAAAATATACTGTGTTATAATGGAGGTATGAACAAAATACTCTACAGTAACATAGAAAAGGAGAGATTAACTTTTGGGAATTTGGGGAGGGATCTACATAATAGGTAATATTTGAGTTAGAGCCCAACAAAGAATAAAGGCAACACCGTTCTAGAAACAAAGACAGATGTAGGAAAGAAGTGGGTTCATCATGTGACAAGCTATCTCCTGTGATTAGATATGGATATGGACATACATGGGTTCATAACAGCCTGTTTGTGAGGACAGAAAGTTGTTTAAGCAAGTTTGGATGTAAATTATCAAAAATATGTATTTTCCTACTTATAACTCTGGACAGTTTGGTAAACATAACCAAAGTCTTAAATTTTTAGGTACACTATGCCACAGCATTCCTATTTCTAAGAATTTATTCTAAGGGAATTGGCATGAAATAAGAATAAAATGTTGACATGAGCTTCTGGTTCTCACCAAGAAGGCAAACTAGAAGGGCTGTTGGACCCACCTGCCTCAAATCAATCCTAGAGACATTAAGAAAAAATGAGAAACAGACTCTAGGACAAACAGTACCACAAAACTGAGAAAACAATGGGACCACAAAGGATGGTTGACTTTTGAATGTGTGGTAGTGGCTGGACGCATGAAGGGATGACAACTGGAGATACAGGGTGTAACTGAATATGGCAATGAACACATGAACTGGAGAAGAAAGGTTTAATTTTTGTTATCTTTCCCCCCATTGTCTTAGGACCACTAATTCCTGCTATTTTGCTAGTGACCCACACTCTGGGTGTTTGGGTCTGTGGGATAGGATCAAAGTAGCATAGCAAAAATCCCTGAAGGCATGAATAATTGGGGTAAATAATTGGGGTTCCTACCCATCAGCTGTCTTCTGGTACCCACTGGTTCACCCCTCCCCTCTGAACTCCACAGCTGGTGGGCTACCATGCAGGGAGTCTGCCTCCTGACACTGTTGCTTGGCAGCAAGACTTTCCCAGAGGAGTTGTCTAGTGGAATTGCAGAAATAGGGTGTGGTCAAGAATTATTACATGTTGGCTTAGGTCTCTGCTCTGGCTCATACTTCCTTCTCCTTATACTTGCTGGTCTGACCAAACTAGGACTTTGGTCCTTGGGCTTTTCCACTGCACAGTCTACCAGACAGAGAGCAGCTGGCACTCATAAGAAAATATGGACTCATGGACTGAGATAGTGAGCCTACTATGGCATTTAACTTCCTAACAGAACACACACCAAACTGGGCAACGTACATCTTCTGAGTGTAAACTTTTAGAATAGATGGATGAATAATCTAAAATAAGTATGATTAAAATACTTACATAATTGGGAAATAGAACCAGGAATGAGTTAAAAGATCAGAATGAGAAACTCTCCTAAAAAGCAGGAGGTAGGATGAGGAGGTAGAACATAGAAAAGCTAAGAGTTACAAAGAGTCTAGAAATAGAAGTGCAGTTACCTAGATACAAGAACTCTCAGGGAAAAAGAAGAAAAATAGAATGAAATAGTTAAAGAAATAATGAAGAAAAGTGTCCCACTATTTTTGAAAACTGAAAGACCTTAGAATGAGATGGGCTTATAGAGCACCAAACAAGAAAAATAAGGAAAGCCTCACATAGGGAATATCAAAGACAAGGAGTAAACTCCACTACCTTCCAGAAAGAAAGAGCAGTTCACCTACAAGGAAGGAAGAATGAGATCGATATCAGATTTCTCCACAGCAACATTGGATGGAAGAAAAATTAATGTGTTTAAGTATTAAAAGAAAATATTTAATTACAAAGATGTTTACTGTGGCATTCCTTGTAATAGTGAAATATTGGAAGTGTCCTGAATGTCCATACAATGGCACACCATGCAGCCACTTAAAATTATGTTGCAGAAAAATGCTTTAAAACTTAAGAAGGTATTTGCAATGAATCTATTGCTCTGTGAATAAAAGAGGTTACACACATGTATAGGATGATTCCAGAAAGAATATATGTAGGAATTTTAGTTTTTATCTCTGAGGGTTAGATAAGACTACAGATACTATTCCCTTTTTGCTTTTTTTATCATCTACATTTTCTCAGACGAGATTTTACTACTTTTTTAAAGGGAAAAAATGATACTTAACTATTAATTTAACTCTGATAGAACTCCACAACTAGATACTAATTGGGAGTGATTTTAGAAACTTGGAAACTGTTACAACAGTTCTGGTGAGATGTGACAGGCTTGAATTAAGACAGTGGCAAAGGGGATGGATCCAGGGGGCTCTATTTGATTGACACTCAGGAAAAATGAACAGGAACTTGTTAGCAATTGGATAGGGAACATGTCAAGGATGACTCTGAAGTTTCTAGCTCCTCTCATATTTTACTTATCAACCCCTAAATTTAGGTTTGAAAGAACTATTATACATGCCCTTCTAGAGAAATGTTGTGATACAAAAGGCAGATATTTATACTAGTTTCCAGCAGCTCCTTCTATGAAAGCAGTTGTGAAGCTGATTTGTATGTACACCTACCTTATGGGCCACAGATATTTTATTTTCAAGAAAAACATGTTCTACAAACTTTTTCCCAACCTGTGTAATTAAGCAAAAGCAACTGCTTTATTCACCACTAACCTCTGCCTGAGATCTTTTGAATGCAGCTTCAAAGGCACATTCCATGAATATATCTTTTTCCCATGGGTGTTGAAACCTGCTGGCAAAATATGTGTTATTTCATACCTCTAAGGAAAAAAGGGCCATGTATATGAATAGACAATTTACAGCAGAACCAAAACAAATGATGGATACTATAAGAAAACATGTTAAATTACCCTAGTAATGAACATTAAACCTAGTTTTAAATGACAAAATAATCTCTTAAAAAGATAGTGGACAATGCTGGCAGGTTATCAGTGAGACAAACATTTTCTTACCTGGTTAGCACACTTTCTGGAAAAATTCATCACTATATGAAAACATTAAAACCAACCTTTCCTTCCAACCCAGGGATCCCATTTTTAGAAATTTATATTAAGGAAATAATTAGAGATATAGTTAAGGATTGATTAATAAATGTTTAAGATATGATAATGGCCAAATAAGTTGTATATCTACTAAAAGAAATTTTCCAAAAAAATTTTAATGATATGAAATAATATTCATGCTACCTAAGTGAAAAACCCTGTATGCCATAGAATGTTGATTTTAAAGAGTTTATTTGTACATTTAAAAAAAGGGGGCGATGGAAAAGAAAGAACCTGAAATATCAGCATCAATTATCTCTGAATAGTGGGATTATTGGTAATTTTTACTATCATTATTGGTTTTTTTTAAGCATCTATAAAGTGAAGCATGAAGATTTTAAAATCAGAGGTAATTATTAAAAGTAATTTATTTCTAATATACTCAAAATCACCATATATATATATGTTATTTTTGTATATGTATATAAATAGATAGGCACAGATATAAGAATCAGTTCAGTAATTTAGGAAAGTTACCACACGGCCATAGACATGTGCTTATTTAACTAGGATGTTATCTAGGAATTGCTCATCATTAATCAACATTTACTGAAAGGCATAAATCCATAATATATCTAAGGTAGAAGGGACAGAGAAATAATATAGTTGTGAGGCTCTGGGAAGCCATTGAAAGCTTTCAAATGCAGAAGTGAGATAATTAGATAACTTTGGTAATAATGTGGATGGTTGACCGGCGAGGTAATAGTTGAGGGACAGGACATACAGATAGAAGGCTATTTTCATAATCCAGGGAGGAAGTAATAAAACCCTGAATTGGGAAAGTGGTAGTGGGGCTGGAGAGCAGATGAGGTTTTGAAATGTATTTAAGAAGTAGAATTGACATGTTAGAGTCAGATTAATTATGGTGAAAGGAAGAGAGCAGAGTTAGGTATAACTGAGTTTTCTAGGTTAGGTAACTGTAGAAGGTGGTACCATTACCTGAAATAAGCTGTCAAATACTTGTCCACAATCTCACCACACTGTGGGCTTTTAATAAATATCAACTCATTAACTAATTAGGCTGCATTTATATCTTCTTTAGAGGAAACTGAGTTTGGATTAATAGGTATTTACTTTTAGCTTTATATAGTTTTGAGAAATGTAACAGGAGACCTATGACTCAAGGTACATAGGACACAGGCACTGGACTTTAAAGATGCATTAATACGACTTAGCTAGGTTATACCACATGTTCCGGGACATTTTTGTCCAGGCCATCATTTTCATAGCAACAACACCGAAAGCAACTCCTAGAGAAATAGGACTATTTAAGTTTCTACTTTATATCAATTAGAAACTAATCTGAAATGTTTTAGTGTAAAGGTGGAAGGTATTTCTGGTCCAGTCGCCAGCTTTAATTAGTTGTTTTAAAACTATTATATTTTCTTCCTTTCTTTGGGCTCCATATGTTCTTTTCCACTGAGATACGGATTTATACCCTCACTGAGACACAGTAAACAGGCATATTCAGAGAGTATGCTTTCTTGCAGGCATGTCTTGTTGACATCACCATGCATATAAGAATGATCTTAGGAAAAAAGAAATTAAATGGTAGGGGGTGTGAGAGTGCATTCTTCTGTTTCACTGAAGTTGCTACGGATTCAACTAACTTAGCATTAGGAACAATCTCAGAATTATTAGATTCCAGTCATCCAGCCTGTTCTTCAAGTGGTCAAGTCCTTGTTTGAATATCCCACAAAGGGGCTATTTGCTCTGTAAATATATTGTAAAAGCTTATTTTTTATCAAGTTGAAATTTGTCTCCTTGTAGCCTATATTTATTGATCCTAGTAAAGAAGCCAAGTTCCTGTTATGTATATCAGTCTTTTAACTGCTAAGGTCTTTTGTAGTGTTTTCTTCTTCATTCCCTTCACTTGCTTTTAATATGCTTTAATCCATTCATTATCCTGATTGCTCTGTTCTGAATGTGCACTAGTTTTGTACACATTTTTAAAATAAATTTACTTTTTAAACTATGAAAATAAAAGCTTTCTTAACAATTTCTAAATTTGGCGAACAGCTATTTGAAACACATTTTAAAGGAAGATTTTTATATTCTTCTGCCTGCTTCCAGATGTGTTTCTGTTCAATTCAGTTTCCAGTCAACCATTGGAGTAATCTATCTAAACTGCACTTCCTACTGTGTGGGTTAATGCCCTTAGATAAGCAACAGCAAACCGAATTATCAGTGCAAGGGAATTATTAGGGCTATTTCCTGTGTGCTTATAAAGATAAAGTGGAAGGAGCTGGAGAAGGCAGTGAGAGTCTGAGACTGAGAAATGAGAAACTGAGAAGAAGGTCTGACACTTGTGAAAGGAGAGGAGAAACAGAAGGGGAGGGAGCAGAAAAAGTCAGGATGCATGCTGCAAAAAAGCAAACAAAATGCACTGAATATATTACAGTGTAATAAAGTCATGCTAATTTTTTAATAGATCTTTATTGGAGTATAATTGCTTCACAACACAGTGTTTGTTTCTGTTGCACAAAAAGCAAATCAGCCATATGCATACACATGTCCCCATATACTCTCCCTCTTGAGCCTCCCTCCCATCCTCCCTATCTCACCCCTCTAGGTCATCGCAAAGCACCAAGCCGATCTCCCTGTGCTATGCTGCTGCTTCCCACTAGCCAACTATTTTACATTCAGTAGTGTATATATGTTGATGCTACTCTCACTTCGTCCCAACTTCACCCTTCCATCTTATGTCATCCACTCCATTCTCTATGTCTACCTCTTTATTCCTGCTCTGCAACTAGGTTCATCAGTACCATTTTGTTTTTTTGTTTTTTTAGATTCCATATATATGCATTAGCATATGGTATTTGTTTTTCTCTTTCTGACTTACTTCACTCTGTATGACAGTCTCTAGGTCCATCCACCTCACTACAAATAACTCAATTACGTTTCTTTTTATGGCTGAGTAATATTCCATTGTATATATGTGCCACATCTTCTTTTATCCATTCATCGACCTAAGTGTCAATGGACACTTAGGTTGCTTCCATGTCCTGGCTATTGTAAATAGTGCTGCAGTGAACATTGTGGTGTATGTCTCTTTTTGAATTATGGTTTTTCTCAGCATATATGCCCAGTAGTGGGATTCCTGGGTCATATGGTAGTTCTATTTTTAGTTTTTTAAGGAACGTCCATACTGTGTTCTATAGTGGTTGTATCAATTTACATTCCCACCAACAGTGTAAGAGGGTTCCCTTTTCACCACACCCTTTCCAGCATTTACTGTTTCTAGCTTTTTTGATAATGGCCATTATGACTGGCATGAGGTGATACCGCACTGTAGTTTTGATTTGCATTTCTCTAATAATTAGTGATGTTGAGCATCTTTTCATGTGCCTCTTGGCCAACTGTATGTCTTCCTTGGTGAAATGTCTATTTAGGTCTTCTGCCCATTTTTTAACTGGATTGTTTGTGTTTTTTTTATTGAGCTCCATGAGCTTTTTGTGTATTTTGGAGATTAATCCTTTTTCTGTTGTCTCATTTGCAAATATTTTCTCCCATTCTGAGGGCCGTCTTTTTGTCTTGTTTATGGTTTCCTTTGCTGTGCAAAAGCTATTTTTAAGTCCCATTTGTTTATTTTTGTTTTTATTTCTGTTACTCTAGGAGGTGGGTCAAAAAAGATCTTGCTGTGGTTTATGTCAAAGAGTGGTTTTCCTAAAAGTTTTTGAGTTTATATTTGTGTATGGTGTTAAGCAGTGTTCTAATTTCATTCTTTTGCCTGTAGCTGTCCAGTTTTCCAGCACCACTTATTGAAGAGGCTGTCTTTTCTCCATTGTATATTCTTGCCTCCTTTTTCATAGATTAGCTGCCCATATGTGTGTGGGTTTATCTCTGGGCATTCTATCCTGTACCATTGATCTATATTTCTGTTTTTGTGCCAGTACCATACTGTCTTGATTACTGTAGCTTTGTGGTATAGTTTGAAGTCAGGGAACCTGATTCCTCCAGCTCCATTTTTCTTTCTCAAGATTGCTTTGGCTATTCAGGGTCTTTTGTGTTTCCATACGAATTGTAAGATTTTTTGTTCTAATTCTGTGCAGAATGCCATTGGTTGTTTGATAAGGATTGCACTGAATCTGTAGATTGCTTTGGGTAGTATAGTCATTTTCACAATATTGATTCTTCTAGTCCACGAACATGGTATATTTCTCCACCTGTTTTTGTCATCTTTGATTTCTTTCACCAGTGTTTTATAGTTTTCTAACTACAAGTCTTTTGTCTCCTTAGGCAGGTTTATTCCTAGGTATTTTATCCTTTTTGTTGCAGTGGTAAATGGGAGTGTTTCCTTAATTTTTCTTTCTGATTTTTCATTGTTGGTGTATAGGAATACCAGAGATTTCTGTGCATTAATTTTGTATCCTGCAACCTTACCAAATTCATTGATTAGTTCTAGTAGTTTTCTGGTGGCATCTTTAGGATTTTCTATGTATAGTATCATGTCATCGGTGAACAGTGACAGTTTTACTTCTTCTTTTCCAATTTGCATTCCTTTTATTTCTTTTTCTTCTCTGATTGCTGTGGCTAGGACTTCCAAAACTATGTTGAATAAGAGTGGCAAGTGTGGGCATCCTTGTCTTGTTCCTGAACTTAGTGGAAATGCTTTCAGTTTGTCACCATTGAGAATGATGTTTGTGGTGGGTTTGTCATATATAGCCTTTACTATATTGAGGTGGGTTCCCTCTATGCCCATTTTCTGGAGAGTTTTTATCATAATTGGGTGCTGAATTTCGTCAAAAGTTCTTACTGCATCTATTGAAATAATCATATGGTTTTTATTCCTTAATTTGTTAATGTGCTGTATCACATTAATTGATTTGTGTATATTGAAGAATCCTTGCATCCCTGAGATAAATCCCACTTGATCATGGTGTATGATCCTTTTAATGTGTTATTGGATTCTGTTTGCTAGTATTTTGTTGAGGATTTTTGCATGTAAATTCATCAGTGATATTGGTGTCTAATTTTCTTTTTTTTTTGTGATATCTTTTTCTGGCTTTGCTTTCAGGGTGATGGTGGCTTTGCAGAATGAATTTGGGACTGTTTCTGCCTCTGAAATTTTTTGGAAGAGTTTGAGAAGGATCAGTGTTAGCTCTTCTCTAAATGTTTGATAGAATTCACCTGTGAAGCCATCTGTTCCTGGACTTTTGTTTGTTGGAAAGTTTTTAATTATGGTTTTAATTTCATTACTTGTGATAGGTCTGTTTATATTTTCTAATTCTTCCTGGTTCAGTCTTGGAAAATTGTACCTTTCCAAGAATTTGTCCATATCTTCGTGGTTGTCCTTTTTATTGGCATATAGTTGTTTGTAGTAATCTCTTATAATTCTTTGTATTTCTGCAGTGTCAGTTGTGATTTCTCCTTTTTCATTTCTAATTTTATTGAACTGCATCCCTCTTGCTTTTTTTCTTGATAAATCTGGCTAAGGTTTTATCAATTTTGTTTATCTTCTCAAAGAACCAGCTTTTAGTTTTATGATCTTTGCTATTGTTTTCGTCATTTCTATTTCATTTATTTCGTTTATTTCTGCTCTGATCTTTTCTTCTACTGACTTTGAATTTTCTGATTTCTTTTCTTCTACTGACTTTGAATTTTCTTTGTTCTTCTTTCTCTAGTTGTTTAAGTGTAGGGTTAGATTGTTTATTTGAGATTTTTCTTGTTTCTTGAGGTGAGATTGAATTGCTATAAACTTCCCTATTAGAACTGCTTTTGCTGCATCCCATAGGTTGCGGGTCACCGTGTTTTTGTTGTCACTTGTTTCTATGTATTTTTTTATTTCTTCTTTGATTTCTTCACTGATTATTTAGTAGTGCACTGTTTAGCTTCCATGTATTTGTGTTTTTTTACAGTTCTTTTCCTATAATTGATTTCCAATCTCATAGTGTTGTGGTCAGAAAAGATGCTTGATATGATATCAATTTTCATAAATTTTCCAAGGCTTGATTTGTGACCCAAAATGTGATCTATCCTGGAGAATGTTCCATGTACACTTGAGAAGAAAGTGTATTCTGCCACTTTTGGGTGGAATGTTCTATAAATATCAATTAGATCTATCTGGTCTATTGTGTCATTTAAAGCTTGTGTTTCCTTATTTATTTTCTGTTTGGATGATCTGTTCATTGGTGAACGTGGGGTGTTAAAGTTCCCTACTATTATTGTGTTATTGTCAATTTCTCCTTTCATGGTTGTTAGCATTTGCCTTATGTATTGAGGTGCTCCTATGTTGGGTGCATAAATATTTATAGTTGTTATATCTTTTCTTGGATTGATCCTTTGATCATTATGTGGTGTCCCTCCTTATCTCTTGTAACAGTCTTTATTTTAAAGTCTATTTTATCTGTTAAGAATATTGCTGCTCCAGCTTTCTTTTTTCTTTTCTTTTTTTTTTTTTTTTTTTTGTGGTACGTGGGCCTCTCACTGTTGTGGCCTCTCCCGCTGTGGAGCACAGGCTCCGGACAGGCAGGCTCAGCGGCCATGGCTCACGGGCCCAGCTGCTCCACGGCATGTGGGATCTTCCCGGACCGGGGCACGAACCCATGTCCCCTGCATCAGCAGGCGGACTCTCAACCACTGTGGCACCAGGGAAGCCCCTCCAGCTTTCTTTTGATTTCCACTTGCATAGAATATCTTTTTCCATCCCTTCACTGTCAGCCTGTATGAGTCCCTAGGTCTGAAGTGGGTCTCTTGTAGACAGTATATATATGGGTCTTGTTTTTGTATCCATTCAGCATGTCTCTGTCTTTTGGTTGGAGCATTTAATCCATTTACATTCAAGGTTATTATCGATATGTGTGTTCCTATTACCATTTTCTTGATTGTTTTGGTTTTTTTTGTAGGTCTTTTCTTTCGCTTATGTTTCCTGCCTAGAGAAGTTCCTTTACCATTTGTTGTAAAGCTGGTTTGGTGGTGCTGAATTCTCTTAGCTTTTGCTTGTCTGAAAAGCTTTTGACTTCTCCATCAAATATGAATGAGATCCTTGCTGGGTAGAGTAATCTTGGTTGTAGGTTTTTCTCTTTCATCATTTTAAGTGTATCCTGCCACTCCATTCTGCCCTGCAGAGTTTCCACCGAAAAATCTGCTGATAATCTTATGGGGATTCATTTGTATATTATGTTTGCTTTTCTCTTGCTGCTTTTAATATTTTTTCTTTGAATTTAATTTTTGTTAGTTTGATTAATATGTGTCTTGGTATGTTTTTCCTAGGGTTTACCTTGTATGGGACTCTCTGTGCTTCCTGGACTTGGGTGACTATTTCCTTTCCCATGTTAGGGAAATTTTCCACTATAATCTCTTCAAATATTTTCTCAGACCCTTTCTTTTTCTCTTCTTCTTCTGGGACCTCTATAATTCGAATGTTGGTGCATTTAGTGTTGTCCCAGAAGTCTCTGAGATTGTCTTCAAATTTTTCATTATTTTTTCTTTATTCTGCTCCTTGGTAGTTATTTCCACCATTTTGTCTTCCAGCTCACTTATTCGTTCTCCTGCCTCACTTATTCTATTAGGTGATTCCTTCTAGTGAATTTTTCATTTCAGTTACTGTGTTGTTCATCTCCGTTTGTTTGTTCTTTAGTTCTTCTGGAGCTTTGTTAAACATTTCTTGTATTTTCTCAATCCATGTTTCCATTCTACTTCTGAGATTCTGGATCATCTTTACTATCATTATTCTGAATTCTTTTTCAGGTAGATTGCCTATTTCCTCTTCACTTATTTGGTCTTGTACATTTTCACCTTGCTCCTTCATCTGTGACATATTTTTTTGCCATCTGAATTTTTTTTTTTTTAATGATTGGGATTGTGTTCCTGTTTTACTGGTTGTTTGGCCTGAGGCTTCCAACACTGGAGTTTGTAGGCAATTGGGTAGAGCTGGGTCTTGGTGCTGAGATGACGACCTCTGTGAGACCTCACTCTGATGAATATTCCCTGGGGTCTGAGGTTCTCTGTTAGTCCAGTGGTTTGGACTCAGAGCTCCCACCGCAGGAGCTTCCACCTGACCCCGGGCTCGCAAACCAAGATCCCGCAAGCCATGTGGGGTGGCAAAAAATAAAAAAGAGAACAATAAGTAAAAAATAAAATTATACTAGGAAACTAACAGATATGTTAGAAAGAATGTAAAAATGAAAATATAGATGAATCAACAACCAGAAGGTACATCAGTTCCACAATAATAAAAAAGAGGAGTAGGGAAAGGGAAAAAATAAAAGGTGGGGGGAAGGCCTTGGATGTGGAGAGTGGGATCTAAGAAAGGGCAAGCTTTGGGCAGTGTGCGGTGCCAATGCTCAGGACCCACAGGGCTGGAAAAGGCCCTGGGGGCTGTGAGGGGGGGTGAGCTTAGGCTCAAGGAACAGAAGGGGCCCAGGTGTGCCTCCCCAACCCCTGGTCTCAGAGGGCAGGGGACCTCACCTGGGAGCCCAGCAGGCTTTCTGGGCTTGAGTGGCTGAGACAAAAACCCTCCTCTCCTCTCCTGCTCCTCTGGTCTGGATTCTGGGAGGCCCCCTCCCACCTGCCTCTCCTGATCTCTGCAGTCTCCCTCCTTTGCCCTCCAGGATCCACGTGGCCTGGAGTGGAGTTTGGAGAGCAGGGGATCGGCCTGGGAGCTCAGCAGTCTCCCCATGCCCGAGTGGGTGGGGCAATCACCCTCCGCTTTTCACCCACTCCTCCCAGAGACCCCCTCCCACCTGCCTCTCCTGTTCTCCCCTCGGCCTCCTTCCTATGCCCCCAAGGACCCACGTGACCTGGGAGGAGTCTTTGGATTTCAGGGGACCAGCCTGGGAGCTCAGCAGACCCCAGTGGGCCAGGCGATCACCCTCCACTCCTCTCCCACTCTTCCCAGAGGGTCCCTCCCACCTGCCTTTCCTGATCTCCCTGGCCTCAGGGGCACTGATCTTGTCTGGCCTCCACTTCTCCTACCCCCTCTGTCCCCCTACATGCTACTGGTTCACTCTGGGGTTCCTCCTGTCTCCTTGGGCATCAGAGTTCCCCACCAGTGGCCGGCAGGCACCCTAGTTGTGGGGAGACGCTAAATCTGTGTTTTTCCACACCGCTATCTTGACATCTCCCCTATCAAGTCATGCTAATTTGAATTAAGAATTAGTCAAAAAATTATTATTATTTTTCAGGATCCATTTGGGGAAACAAAATTCACCATAGAGACATCCAGCTTTCCATTATGGTTTATTACAGGATATTGAATATAGTTTTTGTGCTATACAGTAAGACCTTGTAGTTTATCCATTCTATATATAATAGTTTTCATCTGCTAGTCCCAAACTCCCAATCCATCCCGCCCCGCCCTCTCTCCCCCTTGGCAACCATAAGTCTGTTCTGTATGTCATGAGTCTGTTTCTGATTTGTTGATAAGTTCATTTGTGTCATATTTTAGGTTCCACATATAAGTGATATCATATGGTATTTGTCTTTCTCTTTCTGACTTACTTCGTTTAGTATGATAATCTCTAGGTCCATCCATGTAGCTGCAAATAGGATTATTTCCTTCTTTTTCATTACTGAGTAATATTCCATTGGATATATATACATCTTTATCTAGTCATGTGTCAATGGGCATTTAGGTTGTTTCCGTGTCTTGGCTATGTAAATAGTGATGCTATGAATATAGGGGTGCATGAATCTTTTTGAATTATAGTTTTGTCTGGATATATGCCCAGGATGGGATTGCAGGACCATATGGCAACTCTAGTTTTAGTTTTTTGAAGAACTTCTGTACTGTTCTCCATAGTGGTTGCACCAATTACATTCCCACCAACAGTGTGGGAGGGTTCCCTTTTCTCAACACCCTCTCCTGCATTTGCTACTTGTAGATTTTTAATGATGGCCATTCCCAACAGAGAGAATTTTAAATGAAGAATTGTTGATGAATATTGGAAGGGCTAGGATAGCAAACAGGAAAAGGAAAGAGGGTTGGAGGGACAAAGCTGACACCAAGGAAAAGTGGCCACCTATGCCCAGTCTTCTTTGGTCTAGAATCAATGAACCCATTCCTGCTACTACTACAGAAACTGACAGCAATTGCCAGCCACTACTACAATATTGGAGTCAGAGGAGGAACCTTTGCTCTTCCTGCTGTCTTCTTATCTCCCACTAGTACATTCTATTAGCAGAACTCATCAGCAAGAGAGCCAGCAAGGAAAACAGAGAAACAAAGCTTGCAGACTTCTAACCTTCTTTAATATACAGAAAAAACACAGAAGAGTGGGAACAGGGGTTGAATGCAAATAGGCAAATGTCTGGCATAGTAGGTATGCCAGTCAGCGATGAACTCAAGAATATGAAAGTTATAGTTTAAAACAGAAGTGAGAATTTAAACTACATAAAGAATTTCTAGTTTTATTGCATTGTGGTATGGTGTTTCTTTCCTATAGTTTCTATTTTTTTTAATAATGAGAATTTTTTGAGTATATGAATTCTTGTACATATATTTTAAAAGAACTAGTATCCTTTGCATCTGGTGTACAAAAGATGAAAATTATACACACATTTATTTATTCTTAATATTCTTATTGCCTTCACCAATAATATTTTTACTTTGTTTAAACTGCTCTTCCATGTAAGCAGAAACATAAATCCCTATTTCCAAAGGAAGCTCTGGTCAATTGGGCAAGGTAGGAGGATGGGAGGAAATTAATCATGAATTGCATAGATGATAGATCTTGGAAGATCTATCAAAGAAACATCAGACTCCTCTTTAAGGCCTGAGTAAAATCCTGTTTGTCTCACCTCTGATTTCAGCCATGGTTAGAATAGACAATTTCTTGAGCCTTCCACCGGTCTCATGCTGACAGTGTCTTGTTCAAATTAAGACCTAGTGTCCCTATGTCTTTCACTCTCTGCCTGGGCTTCTCTCATTTCACAGAAGCTGGTAGGAGCAACCAGCCTGTGAAACCAGGAGGTGCCAAGGTGTTAATGCTCCCAAGGGCATCTCCTAATCAATGGGAGACAGGGCTGATATATAAATAATTCTCCTGGTCTAGCCTCTGTAATGCTAGATTATTTTATTTTTATTTTTATTTTTTGCAGTACGTGGACCTCTCACTGTTGTGGCCTCTCCCACTGCAGAGCACAGGCTCCGGATGCACAGGCTCAGCGGCCATGGCTCATGGGCCCAGACGCTCCGCGGCATGTTGGGATCTTCCCGGACCAGGGCATGGGTCCCCTGCATCAGCAGGCGGACTCTCAACCACTGCGCCACCAGGGAAGCCCTGTGAGTTATTTTTTATGCTCCTCAGAAAGTTCTGGTTTGGCTTGAGCCCCATTTATATTTAATATTTTATTTTGTGGATTTCAATACACCATTTAGAGTTTTTAGCTTCAACTCTTTTTTTGCCATGGTCCTTGTCCTCTTGTTCTCGTAATTCTGTGAATGTGGTTGACTTCAAAATTAGCAGGAAGTTTTTATTTATTTATTTATAACTGAAGTATATTTGATTTACAGTGTTGTGTTAGCTTCTGGTGTACAGCAAAGTGATTCAGTTATATATATACATATATATTTTCAGTTTCTTTTCCATTATAGATTATTAAAAGATATTGAATATAGTTCCCTGTGCTATACAGTATCACCTTGTTGTTTGTCTGCTTTACATAAAGTATCATGTATCTGTTAATCCCAAGCTCCTAGTTTATCCCTACCCTGCCCTTTCCCCTTTGGTAACCATAAGTTTGTTTTCTATGTCTGTGAGTCTGTTTCTGTTTTATAAATAAGTTCTTTTGTACCATTTTTTTAGATTCTACATATAAATGATATCATATGATATTTGTCTTTCTCTTTCTGACTTACTTCACTTAGTTTGATAATCTCTAGGTCCATCCATGTTGCTGCAAATGGTATTATTTCATTCATTTTTATGGCTGAGTAATATTCTATTGTATATATATAATACATTCTATATATTATGTATATTTGTCATATATACACATATATATATATATAGAGAGAGAGAGAGAAAGAGGGAGGGAGAGAGAGACAACATCTCCTTCAGTCATCTAATTGATGGACACTTAGGTTTCTTTCATGTCTTGGCTATGAACATTGGTGTGCATGTATCTTTTCAAATTAGAGTTTTCTCTGAAAATTACTGGTAATTTTTTTAACTGCCTTTTTTCCCCCTGAGCTCTAATCTTGATAAAATTTTTAAGTTTTTCAAAGCATTTCTTTAAGCAATTTTTATGAACTCTTAATTTCTTAGACTTTGCAAAACTTGAGATTTGTCCTGTTATCTTTGTGCACAAAAGGCAGCTTATTATTAGAGTAATTTTAAGGTCATAAAAAGTTTTTAAAGTTATATTGCTTTTTGAAAAAGAAAACAGAGTTTTGTTGCAGAGGAAAAGCTGAGACCAACTTGCTTTTAATTACTGTATTCAATATATACTTGACTCCCTACTGATCTACACACCACCACCATCTCTCATTCCTTGCCTGGATTCTTTTTAATTAATTAAAATTAGGTAATTAACTCAATATATATTTACTGCATATTTACTATCTATTAGAAAATACTTTTGGTGGTGGTGCACATAGCAGTGGATCAAAAGTAAAAAAATTCCAGCTTTCCTGAAGCTTAACTTCTAATAGAGGAACAAAAAGACAATTTATAAGATATGTAATATTTTGGATGGTGATAAGTGCTAAGGATACACTTATTAAATTTAAGTATGTTACCAGGATATTTCTAAGTTTAAGTCTCCTTTCATTACTCTACCTTTAAATGCCACTTTTCATTTTAACCCTAAGGTCTTATAAAATCTGGAAACTCAAATCCATTATATTCTCTCCCTAATTTTAAATTTCTGTTCTCTTTTTCTTTATTTCACAAGTATTTTTCAAGAACGTCCTTTGAATTATTTATTTTGTTGTCTGCAGTATCAATTAGTGACTTCCAAATTCCAACCATGATTTAATTTGATTATATTCATTCTCATATCTTAAAGTCAACTTTTTAAATAAGAGAAACTCATTCATTCATTAATCCATTCAAAAGATATTTAAAATTTTTGTGCCAGGTGCTAGAGAATGCTAAGATGAAAATACTCAGAGTAATATTCTCTTATATTAACAACAGAGAGCAAAATATTTTTAAAGCAATTTTCCGTTTCTATGGTGGTCTAAATCTAATCAAGGGAAGAATATGCATTTTGCAGGTTATATTTCTTTTTCATAGGCTACTTGTTGACATTTTAGGTTTACTTAACTTTGAACAAAAAGATTTCTATTTAGTCTTTGGGTTTGAGGACAGCTAGAATGTAAGGATTAGACTCAGTTCTTCATAACACACTAAGACCGTGGCAGGCTACCCAACTGTTCCTTGAAACTGGAGGGCAGTTGAGTTCTTAGTGGGCAGAGTTTCTGCCTTTGGTTAAATTATATGTATTCATTTATTTGTTCATTTATTTTATTTGTTTGTTTACTTGTTCATCCAACCAGGTTTTGTAGTGGAATCCAATTTGAATAAAAAGAGAAAGAGCTGCTAAAGGCTTATCAAGCTGCTTAGGGGCATTTGAAGTACATGGAACGTGGGAACTAGTGGAAACTTAGGCTGTACATTTTGCTTGTGTTTCTATCTTTACAAATGGACATTCGCTTAGAGGAAGTTTGTGATGCTGGCACATAAGGAGGAACAACCTGAATCTTAAATAGTCTAAATGATGAAACAATTAAGTGAGAAAAATGGAGAAGGCTCTGAATAAAAACCAATTCTTAGTCCTGACCCATTAGAAAAGAGTTTTGAAAATATTTCTTTCTGAACCAGAATACTGGTTTCTTATATCACAGTGGGATTGCATTGAGTATGAATTCTTTTTCAGGTAGTTTCCTAGCTATATTAAGATTCTATAGCTTATCGGTCCTTCATATTTCTAAATGAGAAATTTCCCATAGTCTAAGTTATGGAACTTCAAACTATTTTTCATCATTTCAGTATGAAAAATGTCAAATATAAAGATTGAAAGACTCTTCACACACAACTACTAATGCCTGTGCACCTAGAGCCCATGCTCCACAACAAAGAGAAGCCACCGCAATGAGGGGCCCGCACACCACATGGAAGAGTGGCCTCTACTCGCTGCAAATAGAGAAAGGCTGCTCGCAACAATGAAGACCCAACACAGCCAAAAATAAATAAATAAATTTATTTTTAAATAAATAAATAAATAAATAAAAGATTGAAAGACTCATAGTAAATAGTAAACTTTGCTATATGTTTGAAATTACTTGTTTTATCACATTTATAATCATTTGTCATCCCTTTAGCTACTCATCTTACTTTTTAAGAATTGCAGATGTTTTTCTTCCTAAATGCTTTAGCATCCATATCGTTAACTAGAGTTCAATATTTTTGCAGTTTTTCATGTAAAATTTATATAAAAAGAAATACACAAATCTTGTACGTTTGGTGGGTTTTGACAAATGCTATGTAACAAATCTCTATCAAGATATAGAACGTTACTATCACAAAGTTCTTTCATGGGTTTCTCAAATTCTCCCCTAAGTTCTCAGAGCCAAAAACTGTTCTTATTTTATTCCATCATAGATTAGTTTTGGTTGTTTTAGAACTCCAAATAAATAGAATGACACAGTACATATTCTTTTTTGTAAGACTTTTCCTACTCAGCATAATATTTTGATCTTCATCCATGTCATTCATTTCAAGTTTGTTTGTTTTTATTAGTGAGTTATAGTCCATTGTATAAATATATCACAGTTGATTTATGTTTCCATTCATTTATGGACATCTGATTGTTTCCAAGTTTTGGCTATTTTGAATAAAACTATAATTTTATTTAATAATATTTTATTAAGTATTTTGGGGGATTTAAGTGTAACATTTTTGTATCTATGTCCATGAGGGATATTTGTCTGTAATTCTTTTTTGGTAATATTTTTTGTGAGATATCAATATTAGGATTATGCTGGCTTCATAAAATGAGTTAGCAAATATTCCCTCTTCCTCTTATTTCTGTAAGCCTTTGTGTAAATTTGGTGCTATTTTTCCTTATATTTCAATAGAATTCACAAATGAAATCACTTGGGCCTGGTGTTTTCCCTGTGGAAAGTCTTTTGGTGATGGATTTGACTTATCTGTTAATTGTAAAACATTTCAGATTTTCAATTTAATTTAATGTCAGTTTTGGTAAGCTGTTCCTCTCTGCCCCCAGGATTTATCTATTCCATCTAGGTTGTCAATAAATTTGGGGCATAAAGTTGATCATAATATTGTTTTATTATCCTTTTAATACCTTTAGGATAAGCAGTGATAGCAGTACTTTTGTTCCTCTTATTGGTGATTCGTGTTATTTATTTATTTTTATCAGTCTAACTAGGGACTTATTATTTTGTTGATCTTCTAAAAAATGCAAGTTTTGGCCTTACTAATTTCTCTATTGCTTATCTGTTTTTTTATTTCATTAATATCTGCTGTTAACTTGATCATTACCTTCATTTTACTTACTTTGCCTTTAATTTCGTCTGTTTCTGTCCTCTTTTGGATTTTTGAATATTTTCAGAATTGCAATTTAATTTATCTGTTGGCTTTTTAATTATACCACTTTGCATATTTTTTAGTAGTTGCTGTAGGTATTAAAATATACATCTTTAAATTTTCACAGTGAACTTAGAGTTAATATTGTGTCATTTCACATAAAATGCAGAACTTTACAATTGTCTGTAGGTTTATATAATATCCCTCACTTTAATGCTCTCATGGATATAACATTTTATTTCTATATACATTATAAACTCCATGAGACAATGTAGTAATTTTTGCTTTAAACCATCATATGAATTTTAAAGAAATTTAGAGAAAAAGAGAATAGTCATTTATCTTTATATTTGCCATTTTCAGTATTTTTTATTCTTCCTGAGGATATGAGCTTCCAGTGAGGTATCTCTTCAGCCTCAGAACTGCCTTTGGCAATTCTTTTAATTTATGTCTGCTGGCAACAAATTCTCTTATATTCTTTTTAGCTGAAGATATATTTCCCTACATTCTAGAGGGACATTATTGCTAGATATAGAATTCCTGGTTGATAGTTTTTGTTTCTTTGATATTTTCTTTCATCACCTTAATGATCACCTTAATGATATTTTCCCACTGTCTTCTGGGTTCCAAGTGTTCTGATAAGTAAATGGTATAATGATTTATTTTTTCTCTCTGTATGTAATGTTTCATTTTTCTTTGACTACTTTCAATTTTTTCTCTTTTTCTTTGGTTTTGTGCAGTTTTATTTTAATATATCTAAGTATGATTCTCTTCATATTTTTCCTGCTTGGGAATTGCTGAGGTTCTTAAATTTTTCAGTTTTTGTCTTTACCAAATTTTGAAAAAAATTCACTGTTATTTCTTTAAAATATATTATGTTCCATTCTGTATTCTTCTGAGACTTCAATTACATGTATAAACAAATATTTTGATATTATTCCATAATATCAAAAAAAGTTCTGTTAATTTATTTTTAAATGTTTATTTTTTCTATTCTGTAGATTGGATAATTCCTATGATCTACCTTCAAGTTCACTCAATATTTCTTCTGTCGTCTCCATTCTCCTGCTAAACTTACTCAGTACATTTTTTATATCAGATATTTATAAATAAATTATTTTCAGCTCTAGAATTTCCCTTTTTTTGCATGGCTTATATTTCTCTGCTGAGATTTCCTATATTTTCATTCATTCAACAATATTTATACGTGATCAGAAGCATACTAACTGCTTTAAAATCTTTATCTGCTAATTTCATACCTAAATTATGTCAAGGTTGATCAATGTTGGTTGTCGTTTGTCTACAGAATTTATCAAGTATTTCTGTTTCTTTTTATGTTGACTAAATTTGATTGCATTCTGACATTAATTGCCATGTTGCAGAAACTCTGGATTCTCTTTTATTCCACCCAAGAGTGTTGATATTTTGATTTTAGCAGGAATTAAATTTGTTGTAGTGGAAATTAAATGTTTTTTCTTGGGCAACAGTTCAAATATCAGTTAAGTTTTAGCTGTTTTCTTTTTTTTTTTTCCTTGTCTGTGCTATTTTGGGTTTGCTTTATGCATGCATGGTTCAAGACTCAGGCTGAAAATGTGAGCCAAGTTTACCACAGAACCTGGGCCCTTTCTACCACACTATCTTTCTTTTTTCTAACATGCCCACCTCACTCTCCAGCAGCTATGGGTTCCCTTAATTCTATCCTCTGGACCTTCAGGACAAAAAAAGTATGAGTTTTCTATTCAACTTCAGCTTGTTTTTAGGCCAAAATTCATAAAACAGAAAATTTAATCCATGTGAGTCCCTTTTTCTAAGTGTATGGCCCACTCTACAATCTATATACATTTTTCACATTTTTTCAAGTTGTTGGTTTTTGTATTTGTGTAGAGTTGAAGTTGACATATTTCAGGATGTCAGTCTGATGAGAGTATGCTTAGCCTTTCAGGAATGCTAATTCACTTCAAACTATTTTGATCTTACATGTGATCAACTAAAAAATGATGAGCTTGAACATTTTTTGTAACATCTTTATTAAGATGTAATTTATATAGCACAAAATTCACCCTTTTAAAGTGTAAACTTCAAGGTTTTTAGTATATTCACAGAGTTATGTAAGAATCACCACTATCCAATTTTAGAACATTTTCATCACTTGAAAAAGAAACCCTGCACCCAATAGCAGCCATTCTCCATTCATCTTCCCTCTAGCCCTTAGAAACCACTAAACTACTTCCTAACTGTATAAGATTTACCTATCCTGGACATGGCCTATAAATGGAATCATAGAATATGAGTCCTTTTGTGACTGGTTTCTTTCACTTGGCATAATATTTTTGAACTCATCCATGTTGTACATGGATCAGAACTTCATGCCTTTTTAATGCCAAATAACATTTCGTTTTATAAATATGCCACATTTTGTCTACCTATCCATCAATTGATGAGCATTTGGGTTGTTTCCAATTTTTGGCTATTATGAATAATGCTGCTATAACATCCTGTACAAGTTTTTGTGTGGACATGTATTATTTCTCTTGACGTGTATCTAGGAGTGGGATGACTGATCATATAGTAACTCTATGTTCAATTTTTTGAGGAACTGGCAAACTTTTTCAAAGACACTACATTGACTTACATTACCACCAGCAACGTACTAGGGTTGATGAAGAAGGCTTTAGGTTTGTCATTTTGCTATTTGTGTTCCATATGTCTTTTTTCCCTCTATTTTTCACTACTGCCTTCTTTTGTATTAACTAAGTATTTTCTAGTGTATAATTTTAATTTTTTGCTGTTTATTTTATGAATATTATGAGTTTTTAGAGTTATTTTCTTAGTAACTTCCCTAGGGAGTACAATTAACATCTTGTTTATAACAATCTAGTTCTGATTAGTACCAGCTTAACTTGAATAGTATACAAAACAATTTGTTCTAATATAGCCCCATTGATTTTCCACTCTTTTTGACATATTATTGACATACAAATTATACATTTTGAGTCCATCAACACAGTTTTATAAATATTGCTTTATGTAGTTGTTTTTCAAATGATATAGAAGAAATTATTTACAAAGAAAAATATGTTTGTATTCTCATCTATATTTACTTATGTTGTTACCTCTACTGGTACTCTTTATGTACCCATGTGGATTAAAATTACTGTCTAGTGTCCTTTTATTTCAACCTGAAAGATTCCCTTTAGTATTTCTTATAAGGTAGGTCCCCTAGCAATTAATTTTCTCAGATTTTTTTATCTTATGTTGTATTAATTTTGCCTTCATTTTTGAATGGTAGTTTTCTTGGTTTATAGTCTTCTTTCAGTCCTTTGAGTTTATCATCTTACAGCATCCTGGCTTTCTTGGTTTCTGGTAAGTCAGTTGTTACTCTCATTGAAGATACCTTGTACATGATGAGTTTGTTTATCGTTTTCTCTCTCTGTTGCTCCTTTCAAGATTTTCTCTTTGTCTTCTGACAGGTTGACTATGATGTGCTTAGGTGTGGATCTCTTTTTGTTTATCCTACTAGGAGTGTTTCAAGATTCTTGGATGTGTAAGTTAATGTTGTTTATCAAATTTGGGAAATTTTTAGCCATTCTTTACTCAAATATTCTTTCTGCCCTTTCTGTCTCTCTCCTTTTCTTCTGGGACTGTCACATGATGTGTGTTGACATACTTGACCTTGATGGTATCCCTCAGGTTTCTGAGTTTCTGGAGATTTTCCTTTAATTTTTTTTTTCTCTGCCTCAGACTGGATAATTTCATTTACCCTATCTTCAAGTATACTTATTTTTCTTCTGTCAGCTGTTATCTGCTGTTATTCCTCTCTAGTGAATGTTTCATTTTAATGATCATACTTTCAAACTCCAGTATTTTTATTTGGTTTCATTTTATAATTTTAATTTCTTTGTTCATATTTTCTGTTTGAAAAACACTGTGTCTGTGTGACACTGTTATCATATTTTCCTTTAGTTTTTAAAATGTATCAATAATTTTATTTCATTAGTTGAGCATATTTATGATATCTGATTTAAAGTTTTTGTCTTGTAAGTCCAATATTTGGACTCCACAGGAACAATTCCTATTACCTGTTTTCTTTCTCATGTATTGGACATATTTTCCTGTTTCTTCATATAATATCTTGTAATTTTTTTTGTTGAAACTTGGACATTTTAAGTAACATAGCATTGTAGCTCTGGGAATAGATCTCTACCTTCTCCCCCAGACTTTGTTCTTGTTGTTGTTTATTTGTTTAGTGAATTGTCTGGAAAATTCTGTAATACCTTATTCTTTGTTATGTGCAGGTATTAAAGTCTCACCTCTGCTTAGTCATCTTCGTAGCCAGATAGTGATTGGACAGAGATTTTCTTAAATGTCCTGAACCAGTAAGTTTCCCACCTTTGTTGAAGGACCCAGTGTGTGTTGGACTAGGCTTTCAATGCTGGAGTAGTTTAAAGTTGTGCCTTATCCTTCAGTTCTTGCTTGCACAGAGCCTTAAGGTCAGCCATGGACACAGATTAGAGTTTTTCAAGTCTTTCTGTGCATGTGCCACTACACATGCAGATGACCTTCTAGATTCCTAGAAACATGTTAGATATTTTCAAAACCCCCTATGGAGATCCCATTTCCCTTATTTTACCTTTAATTTTTTGGTTGTTCAATTACCCCAACTAGTATTGCTGCCCTAGGCAACTATGATGTTAAACACTTGTCTCTGACTATTTTAGACAAATGCTCCATGGATACAGCTTTCCTCATCCAGTGAGATCTGAGTGAGTTCGAATAAAGATGAGCCCTGAGAATTGTTTTTTTCCAGGGAGCTCCAAGATAGGTCAGATAGTGGCATTTCTTTGGAGATGGACTTTTGGGCATTCCAAACCAGTTTGATCTACCCCCATGACTGCTAGATGGCTGTTTTTTAGTTATTGTGGTTCCAAAGTGGATAGTTCTTAAGGCTACTATAAAGCTGGGAGTAAGGGGATGGGAACAAGATAAGTTAAGATGCCACAAAGATCAGTATTCTTACTGAGATTCAACCAGTTTTCTTGAATAAACTCTCCTTGGATTGTTGCAAGTCTTTGGTTAATTCCAGGAGCTCTTAAAAAGATGATTTGACAGTTGTTTATCAGTGTTCTCATTGCTTTTATGGAAGGGTGGATTTTTGGAGACCCTATTTGCCAGTGTTGCTTTCCAATAAACAGAGTAATTCATTTAATTCGTAAATATTTCCATGTACTAAAATACTAATTCTTTAAGCACATCATAAAGTATTTGAAAATAGAAATTTAAAACAAATGTTAAAAAAAGTAAATATAAATAAAAGTTGTAATATTCCCTATTGTACAGCAATAGATCATCTTCCTGGGATATGAGTTTCCTAGATGAAAGCTTTTTGGGGGAGACTCTTTTCAAATTTCACTTCTGGCATAATTGAGAGTGCAAAAACTTTGTCAGGGCTTGTAAGTTCTATTGATAATAAGTGATATAATAAGTGTAATTATCAGTATATTTTAAAAGCTTTTAAGTTTTACAGTGTTAAAACTGTAATGGGCCAAAGCCAGCCTGCTGGGGCAAATTCCAGCCAAGCCCATTTGCTTAAGCTGCTTTCTTGCTACAAAGGTGGACTTGAGTAGCTACAACAGAGACTGTATGGCCCAAAGAGCCTAAAATGTTTACTGTCAAGCCCTTTGCCTAAAAATTTTCTGATCTTTGCAGTAGAGCAAGACTAACAGTTTGCACTGGACTCTAGTGGTTCTCAAACTTTGGGATGTATCCAAACCATTACCATATTTGTAAACAAATACAGATTTCTGGGTTCTACCCCAGGAATCATAACATCAGTGTGTTACTTGCTCTCTGATTTTCAGTTGAACTTGGTGGATGAAGAGCCCTAGGAGATGGGAAGAAGGGAGAAAAGTGAGGTCAAAATATTTATTCCCCTTGTTTCTTTCCTCCAAGCTCCTCTTACTTAGATGGCTGCTCTCTCCATCCATCCTTCTGTGTATCGTACACTTCTGTGTATCAGTGTTCTAATAATCAGCTCCTCTTCTCACACCTTCAATTGTAGAGGGAGTAGTTGAGCTTATTATTCTTTGGGGTATTTAACAATCCTTTGTAGTTTCCTTAATCCCTATCCACACTTCCCTTAATAATTCCTTTGTTTAATTCTCCCAAATACATTAATTTTAGGGTACTTTTAAAAAAATATTTTCTGATCCTTTCAGTTTTGTGCTATCTTGAATTTAAAAATTCTACCTTCTATTTTTTTCATCAAGCTGCTAATAAAATTGTGAACAGTTTAGGGCTAAGAATAATACCTGTAGATGGTTACTAAAAAACTCCTTCCTGGTTGATTTGATCCATTTATAGCAGTCTTCGGTGTTATTACACCAGTTACTAATCTATTTATTACAAAGCCTCTGGTATTCGTGCCTGCATTTTGGCCATTATTTGCTGTCCATGACCTCTGATTCCCCCAAAGTCTCATATTCATAGGAATTACAAGATTTCAGGGGTTACACATATATAGCCTGTCTCTATTCTCTGATCCTCTGGTTCTGCCAGATGGCAGACTAAAATTCAGACATACTTGACAAATGGCAATCTAATTATTTCAGTTTTTTCAAACTTGACTTCCCTTTGATGGATCCTGTAGAAAGTCTTTGCTTTATGACACTGTTGATGTCCTTGCGACACTTGACAGTTTACACTTGATCACCCCCGTTAACACTGAGGTTCATCAGCATCTTAACAATAAACATTTCTTGAATTTCCCTTTTTGGCCAGGCTGCGTCACACTGAGCACCCTAAGCTAGAGAATTAAGATCAACAGGAAGTACCTGGTAAAACAGATCCATTTGACATGACAGCATACTACATTTATTTACACTACATAATACATGTATATCTTCTGTTTGGAAAGTTCTCTATATCGTTACTGAGTGTGAGCATAAGCAAAGACAGGTTCTTCAAAATTGCCCCATATATAATTTGCTCATAATTGCTTTTATGGAATTGCTCATCAGAAATCTGTCATTAACTCTTCTCCAGAGAGCATAACATAGGTGATCAAAAATAAATTGCTTTTAGTATTGTGCATATATGAAGATATTGTTTTTATTTGTATAATTATTTTCAGCTGCTTAGTATAATATTTTCATGAATCAAAGTCAACTTGAAGACTATATCTCTTTATGAGAAGGAAATTGAGGTTAGGAAATAGAGAAAAAAATATGTAGACAGATTTCAAATTTCAATTTTGATTCTATGGGAGAAGGACCAGGAAACATGTGCAGACATATTTCACTGTTTGTATTTTCTTAAAGAATTGAGGCATGTTGGTAAGCTAATGAAGGACGAGGTCAATAGGGGACCACAACTGAATAGGACAGAATCATTAGTACTAGCTAGTGATTCCTCTGTCTTTATTTGCTAGTGCCAAAATGTGATTATATCAAAAATGAAAACAAAGTGAATTATGGAACATCTTTGTTCTTTCCTTAAATAATAAATACTACTAATAAATATTTAATAAGTACTATAGATGGCTAAAAAGCATGAAAACATGAGCAAATATACATAATAAATAGTTATTTATGCTACAGTATATGATTTTGTTCGATGATCTTACCTGATATATTCAGTGCATTGCCCCTCATCATGACGGTCAGGATCATTTTCAGAGAAGCTTTGTAGAACTTACATCTTGTATGGTTGAAAGGCATGCATTTGGGGACTCTCTTGAACAATTCTGCAAGGTACCTCCAATTCCTTGAATCTTTGGCAAGTTGACCTCTTTGGACTAGCTATGATCTTTTCATTCACCTTGTTGGAAATGGATGATAGTTCACAAAAGAGTTTGGCTGACACGCTGTCTGTATCTTTGAATTTTTGAACCAGCTTTCCAACTGTGCTACGGGAAATGGCAGCTCTTTCAAAATGATATGCATTAAAGGGCTCTGCTATTCATTGTTATTATCAGCTTTTTCATCCACTTGGCAGTATCAGCTCAATCAATTCATTTTTCATCACTCTGGAAAAAACATGAAATTATAATATATGTGTTTCCAAATTTTATGGACACCCTGTATATATTGGGGAATCTTCTGAGAATTTTTTATTTAATCCTAATGACAAGTCTATGAGTTGGCTTCTCCTATTCCATTTTACAGAGGTACAAATGGAGGCAGAGGGAGATTAAGTAACTTTTCCAGCATCACAGAGCTCACAAATGGACAATTATGGGTCTTGGGTTTGAGGGAGGAGAATAAATTAAAGAGAGTAAAATGAGTGAAGAAATATTATGTTAACTAATAGAACACAAATATTTTGTAGTATGTTTATATAATATGATTACCGATTAATATAACCTGCTCTGTGGCTTGCATATTAGATGTCAGACTTTTAAGGAATGCCAGAATGATTTCCAGAGAGTTGTTCTAATAAGCATATTTCACCATGAAAGTGCTATGTGACCTTTGACAAATTTTTAGCATCTCTTTGCCTTCAAAAAATGGAGATGATTATTTTAGCCATCTACCAGGTGAGTAGCTATTTGGGAATTTGAATATAAATTGTTTTTTGATTTCCTTGGAAGGAAGTCATACTATAAAAACAAATTTGGGCTATTATAATGACAAGTGTGTGAGTGTACATTAATTTCCCCCTTATGTTCTTATTGCCAGCAGATGGAGGCCGAAATTGAATTGCTGCTGACTGTTGTCCCTTGTTATGGCCTGTGGAGATATGACAATTGAGGAAGAACTTAGAGGAATGCCAAGTAGCAGAGCATGAGGAGTGGGTGTGACCCACTGCCTTGGACATTTTATGGCTGATAGCATTTGGCAAGAAAAAACTGCAGCCTTGCAAGTAGATCTCAACATCAACAATGCCCCCACCCCCGCCCCTATTTGATTTGCCCTGTAATGTACGTATTTGCCAAAATCCACTCCTCTAATTTTCAGTTACTTCACTGGACCCCTCGCAAAATACCTAAATAATGAAATAAATTACATTTGAAAAAACTTCTTTGTATCATTGAAAATCTGGACACAGAAAACAGAGGCAAGGCACGTGAAATGTCTTGTCCATCCTACTTTTGATTCCTTCTGGGCTTGTCCTGTTTTTCAGCCTGTTTGACGAGAAATTTTTACCTAGAGAGCCTTTTGGATGATCTTCCAAGTGTGCCTGACCCACAGGAATTAGAAGTACAATCTCTGTTCATGCTGCAGCATTCGGGTTTTTTCCCACCAGGAGAAAGTCTGTAACTTTCACAAGATTCTCGAAGGGGCTTCAGACTTCAAAAAGCTTATGAGTCCCTGCTTTGGATCTTTGGTTTATGGGGCAGTGAAACTTTGTGTGTTTGCTTTGACGATTGAGACACAGCATTTTATGTAAACGAGAACAAGGGAGTGGTGGAGAAAAACAGCTTGGAGGGCATTATTACCTTGCCCCATCTTCATCTCTGGTCATGAATTACTAATCATGAGGTAACACTTCATCTGATGCTTTGAAACTCTCCCCCTGGTAAAAACAGCCTAATTGAATTGGAGGAAGTGGGGCAGGAAGAACTAAACATGGATGTCGATGGTTTCACCAAAGGCAATTATACACACTACAGCCTTCTCCACCTGTTTGAAAACCCAAGGTCCACTAATCCTCATGCCACAAGGGAACAAATGGGAAGGTAGAGGAAAAATGAAAACTGTTGAGCTTCAAGCCTGTCTTCCCTGAGAGCACTTCATTTTGGCCAAGGGGTGTATACGGGGGTAAGAGAGGATAAGGGGTGTGGCAGGGGTCCGATCAAAGGGAGATGAGAGTGGAAGCCAGTTCAGTCTCTCTGGAATGCATTTTGACAATGTAACAACAACTTTAACACAGGCATATTAACTAGTAATTCCGATTTTAGGAGGTTTATTTCAGCAACATGTATATCTAAAAATTTGAAAAAACTCATATACATAATAGAATATGGAGTCATTAGAAATCATGATTAAATATATTTTTGATATGAAACTATGTTTTTGAAATTTTGTGTAAAATGTAAAAAAAAGGCAATAAAATAATACATATGTATGCAAAGTATAGTACAATCCACATTGATGAGAAATGTAATACTATGGGATTGAGGAATATGTGCCTTGAGGCACATTTTTATATGATATAAGCATAGAAAGAATCTGATAGGATATACACTAAATGATAAAAATGGTCCCAGTGGGTGATATGATTGCAGTTAATTTATGTCTGCTTATCTTTATTTTCATTTTGTTTTTTTTCAATTAAGCATGTACCCTTTTTTGTCATTAAATATACTAATATAAGTTTAGATTGTCTTCTTTTGAAAGTATAGACTCCAGGTTAAAAATAGATTGCCCTATCAGCAAAGGACCAACTCTTATCAGCTCCCAAATGTTGAGTTCCACCTACAACTGAAGCAGACAGAGGTGACTTGGAGGGTGCCTGTGCTCCCTCCAGAGGAGGAGAAGAGGCCAGTCCAGGCTATCGCCCAGGCTCTGCACCACCTCCTTCTATCCACAACCAGGTCAAACCAAGAGAGTTTCAGCCATGTTAAACAGTACGTAAAAAAGCTTTTAAAGACCTTTGAAAACAAAGGAGAAAACAAAATCAGCTCAGACCCTAGCAGAATTTCTTACTTCAAGCTGCTTACATGCTGACTTCCCTTAGCTCCCTGTGCTTGCTCTGATCGTAGCATTTCCCAAATCATGCTAGACTCACCCTGCCTGTCTTTCTTACAGAATGCAGACTCTCTCCATCTTGGTTTCCACTGTATCCCCAATGCCCAGCACAACACTCCATTCTGAAGTGCTGAGTGAAGAAATGATTAAACAAATTCATGAATGAAGAGCATCAAGGAACTAGCATCTTAGCTACCTTGGATTCCCCAAAAGCAAAAGCAATGAAATCCAAGACTGGAAAACAGACATTTTTCCCAGGACAACGAGAGTAGAACAGGCATCCCCAAGGGGTAAGAAATGATAACTCAGAATCGTGCACATGGGGATTTGGAAGGGGTAACAAGGAGAGGAGTGCTGAACAAACAAGCTGAAATGAAAAGGCAGAGATGGGCTGCGGGAGTTATATTCTACCATCACAAGCGACGTTACTGTGGGGATGGAGGAACAAAGGTTGTTTAGTTTGCAGAGAAGTGGATTCTTGAATGGGTGAAAATTAAATCTGTGGGACGATTTGAAATGGAGACAGCACACAGGACGATTTTAGCCACCTAAACAAGAATGACCGCGTGCAATGATTTCTATTCAACACCCCCTGGCTTCCTGGCCTAAGCTGATTATTATTAAGCATTTATGTGGCATTTCATATGTACAAGTGCTTTACAATCATTTATTATTTATTGCTCAGAACGTGAGAAAGCGGCAAATCAAGGGCAGGGATAAAGTTAATACAATTTTATTAAACAAGAGGGGTGTGCCTAGCAGCAGGCTCAGCTACAACCAGAGAGTGTGACCTCACAGGAGAGAAGAAACATGACAATTACTTCTTTCTTTTTGTGTTGCAATTTACACTTTTAATCAGTATTAAGTCAGGTGACCCTGCACACCTGGGAGAACTCCTGGGAGCCTGGCAAAGTAGTGTGCCAGCTCAAGGGAGAGCCTGCCTCAGAATCTGTCTCTTTCATCACAAATGTCCTCCCCCACCCTCCTGCGTCTCCCTTTTCTTCCTTCTGATTTCCAGATTTAATTTCATATATCTTTTCTTTATCTTTCTTTTCTTTCCTTCATGCCCTGTCTCCTCTTTCTTCCCTTCCTCTTTCTTTCTCTCATCCTTGTCTTTTTTCCTTCCTCCTCCTTCTCATCCCTTTTTCTCTCTGACTCTCCTTTTTCTTCTCTGCATTTTTCTCTGTGTCTCTCTCTCTCCCTCCTCACCCCAGATGCACATAAACACACATGGACACTATACACAGAGAGAGAAGCAGAATCTAATTGTATGAGGTGCAGAAGGTCATTTTCCTCTCTAAGAGCACTCCTTCACTGCCTTCTTCTGAGACCTGACACATGGAAAATTTTAACTTGATTTGTACAGGGAGAATAATGCCAGTGTTAATCCAAGTTGCTTAGAAGGTCATTTAAAAACCATTCTAGGTTGTTTTACTCCCACTGCTCGTGTTCTTCAGGCACTTCTCATAAATGCTAATGAATAATTCACTTTGGTAATATAGACAAACACAGGCTGGTGTGTTATTTGGAAATCATTCAAATTGACTAATTAGTCATTTCCTTTTGATTTTATTTAACAAAGAAAAAGGATTTTGAGATATTTGGTGAATCATACATCACTATATTACAAAAATCTTAATCATTCATATTAATTTGGGGAAGGATTGGTCACATTTAGTGAAAAAGCCTGGATGGTTGCAAATTTTTAAATTACATATAAATTTATTACATTATAGGCAGAATTTTATTAGACAGTGAACAAAACTACCTTAGCTAGAGGTCTCACTGGTCCAATATTGAAGAATAGATAAGAATCATTTGCAATTAACACATGTATTGGAAATTAAGAACAGTAGATGAATACTTTTCCTAAAATCTCTTTAAATACTCTTATCCATTCATGATAAATGAATCCCTACTATGTGTAGGATACACTGTTCTACATACTAAGGATAGAGTAGAGATCTGGGGGAAAAGGTCCTTGCTTTCATGGGATTTAGATCCTAGTGGAGATGTTTTACAAAGCTAGAGAAAAATAGTTAGATACATGATAGATAGATGGATAGATAGATTGATAAAGATGGATAGATGTCACATAATGTGTCACATAATGACAAGTGCTAGGCAGAAAATAAAAAGTGGCTGGGTATGTTTTGGGGTATGTTGGGTGTTATTTTAAGAAGGGTCAGGAAAAACCTTTAGGGAAGGTGACAAAAGAGCAGAGACTAAATATTGAGGAGCCAACTATGTTAAGATTCGAGCGTTCCAAGTGGATAAGCAAGGTGTAAGAGCCCTGAGTTGGGAACAAGCTCAATGTGTTGAAATCCCATGTTTGTAGCTTAGTGATGAAAGAAAAAGTGGTGGGAGAAAAGGGCAAAGTCTGGCCAGGGACCAAATCACATTGTTTCTTTCTTTTGCCTTATCAAACTCTCCCTAGTGCATAAAAGAGAGTGTCATCCCAGTGACTGAATCATCACAATTGTCAGTTTCTGGTAGGAGCAGGATGATTTGTTCAGTTATGACCAGTGCATTTCCCCTTTGCACACATCTCCTTTTAAACCTGTAACCATTCCCTATTCAGGCCAATAGATGTGAGTCTCTGATGTACCAATAAAGAGAAACCCCAGAGAACAAAGAAGTGACTTTCTTGGTTTTTCAATTCAGTGAAAGGCAGAACATAATTGAGGGCTTCCCTGGTGGTGTAGTGGTTGAGAGTCCACCTGCCGATGCAGGGGACACGGGTTCGTGCCCCGGTCCGGGAAGACCCCACATGCCACGGAGCGGATGGGCCTGTGAGCCATGGCCGCTGAGCCTGCATGGCCGGAGCCTGTGCTCTGCAACGGGAGAGGCCACAACAGTGAGAGGCCCGCATACCACAAAAAAAGAAAAAAAAAAAAAAAAAAGCAGAACATAATTGAAATAATATATACCAAAGCACATTCTTATATTTTCTCTTCAAGGTTATACTAAGATCTTCCTAGGTGGGTAGATGGAAGATGTCTGGACTCTATTTGCCCCCTTTCCAACCCAGTCCAAATCCAGGAAAAGGAAGATAGAGGCCTAACCTGACCAGCTGCCAGGTCAGGTTAGGTCTCTACCTGGAGCTGCAGGCATCTTGCCAATATTCTTCTCCATGCTTTACCTCTTCATAGGAAGTCAGGCCTCAGCCACTTCAAACTGGGTTCCATCTTTACCAGTGCCAGTGGTCATCAGCCAGTGGCCTGAGTCTTAACACAAAAACTTAGTGGGAGATGTGGCTTAAAAGACATTTTGGAGCCAGCTAGGGATGGATATTATAACGTTGTGTGATGAATTGAGCCTTTGGTTTTACAGAAGTTACTAAAATATCAGAGACTAAGTCAATGGTAGCATTTGGAACATAGTTCTTTACATTATTTTCCTTTATCTTTTCTTTAACCTCCACCTATCTCTTTTTCCTCCCCTTCCTCCTTCTCTTCTTCTTTTTTATTGCATTCTAAGTGTAGGCTTCAGTGAACAATCTGATACAATGTGAAATGTAATGCATGGGTCAACGGTTTGAATGTCTGCAAGTCCCCAGTTTTGCTAGGATCACCTTGTCATTGTCCTACTGGTGATGGAACACTTAGTCTCTCTCTCTCCTCATGCCTCTGAATAACCTTGGGCTCATCTTCTCCCTAGACATTGCTGCTTCTGCTAAATTCTCAATCACTGCTCTACATGTTACCACCTGCATACACTGCTTAGTTTCCATGTCACATCACACTTCTTGACATTGATGTAATCTCTTAAACTAATGAAATACCACTTTCTGAAGGCTATGTATGTAGTAGATTTTATTGAGGATTTGGAGTCAATGGATGAGAAATGGGATCATGGAAATATTGAAAGGTGGATAGATCACAATGTGGTACGGCCAAGTTCCAAAAAAATTTAGCTGCCTTTTTTTTCCCTTAAAAGCCTCACTCATAATGAACTCTGGAAAATTTCCATTTGTTTTCTCCATCCAGTTTTATTCCCTTTCTTTGTTGAAGATACTCTTCGTTTCTACTTTCATACTCTTCCCCTAACATGTTTCTCTCTCCCTGCAAAGACAGAATAGTTTATTTATCTACTTGACTCATTCCCAATTAAAACAGGACAAACTCTAAGAATTATATGTATTGGTCATGGTTCTCCAGAGAAACAGAACCACTAGGACGTGTATAACTATAGAAAGAGATTGTTTTAAAGGAATTGGTACGTGTGATTGTGGAGACTTGGTGAGTCCAAAATCTGATGGAGTTTGTGTGGGGAGGGGTGTGGACAGTAGACTGAAGACTCAGAAAGAGTTGCAGTTCAAGTTCAAAGGCAGTCTGCTGGAGAATAAGGACAAGCCAGTATAGTATAAGTCTAAATGCAGCCTACTGGAGAATTCCTTCTTGCTCAGGGGTGGTCAGCCTTTTGTTCCATTCAACTAATTGGTTGATGCTCACCCACGTTATTGAGGAAAAATTTCTTTACTCAAAGTCTACTGATTTCAATGTAAATATTATCCAAAAACACCTTCATGTAAGCATCCAGAATAATGTCTCATCAAATATCTCGGCACTGTGACTCAGACAATTTGACACATAAAATTAATCATTACATTGTCCAAAACATAAAGACGTATGAGAGTGTTTTGCCAAACAAAGTTCTCGTCTCTATGGGTTTCTACAACCAGCTCTTAAACTTATTTCTCTTCTCCTCAGTACAGAAAATTTCTTATTTGTCCCTACTTATTAGTTTTCTCTCTCATTCTTCAAGACAAACCAGGTGCTTGGAAAGCGTAGAAGGGTGTGTGTGTGTGTGTGTGCACGCATGTGTGTGTGTTTCTGTGGATATAGTGAAATGTAACATATTTGGGAAGGTTTAGTCTGTCATAAACTAGGGAAGCACTTTTCTGTCAATCTGAACAAACAACTTTTAAATATTTTGATTATACTCAACTCACGGACCACCTCTATATTTTGATGTGAAAATCTTGCAGTCAAGGAGTAAAGGAAACTTGCTCTTTCCTTCCCCTCTTGTTTCACTCCCCCAGACAGAACTTATATGTGAAACTGTATTTTTTTTCTTTTTACTGTTTTCCACTCTCCGTGATTTTGTTGTGAGCATGCTATTCTTTTTTTTTAAATTTATTTTATCAAAGTGTAGTTGGTTTACAATGGCGTGTTAATTTCTACTGTACAGCAAATTGATTCAGTTATACATATATATGTATATATATATATATATATATATATATATATAT